>NC_044905.1:29477943-29495443 GCF_001633185.2 Quercus lobata | reverse complement strand
GTACTATAGATGAGCAATGAGATTTAGAAAGATTGGATCAGTATTTTAAGATTTCATTTTCTATAATAGAAAGTGTTTGCATTTTAAATTAAAGCCCCATTTGGATTGGCATTTGTGATTGAGGAGTATGCGTTTTTTTTTTTTTTTTTTTTTTTTTTTTTTAAGAACTAGCACCTCTTGCACTGTTCATGGGACATGAACAGTGCATTAAGGAAAATGAACTGTATTTTTTTTTGTGTGAACAGTAATTGGAAATTATTATTTTTATTGTTTTTAGTTTTCAGCAAAATAAACAGTATTCAAACACACACTAAATTACATTAAAACTTAAATTAACTGAAAATTAATAAAAAGATGAGTTATAGTGAAATTTGTTAAAGAAAGAGTTAACATGTATGTAAGTTAAATTAAATTAATTAAGAGGATTGGAAGTCTATATATATAGCAATGCTATGAACTATTTTTTAGATCAAGAGTGAATGAAGAGAAATAGTTAAATAAAGAGTATTGTGTGAGAGTGAGTGAATTCAATAATACTCCTAAATACTTGAGAGATTTCGGGCCAAATAAATGTGTTTCTTTTGGTGGAGTATTGAGCTCAATCACTTATGCAAAGTTGGTTCGAAATACATAACGAATTGTTGGGTTGTTGTATCTTGGAGGGGACAAGTCAAAAGTGAATTTCTGTTGTATCGGTTTCTAGGCTTTGCCAACCGTAGAGGGCTTGAATCTCCTTAAAGAAAGTGAGATTTCCATACTTTAGTCTGACATTGTTCGTTTATTTTGTATTGTAACCAAAATATCATTTTAGTGGTAATTTCTCAAACAATTTTAAGGATATTCAAAATGGAGCCAACAACTGAGAAGCCAAATGACAATGTCGGAGATCTCAACAAGCCCTTCCGTTTTAAGGGAGCTCATTTCAAAATATGGAAAGCCAAGGTCCTTTTCTAACTAAGCCTTCTTAAGGTAGCCTATGTCCTCACTGAGAAGAATCCAAACAAGTTTTCTACTGATGACATGACTGAAGATGAACTCTATGACCATCAAGAAAAAACAAATAAGTATGAACAAGATTAGTATAAACGTCGCCATTATCTTTCAAATTGTCATGTAGATCATTTCTATGATTATTATAATATTACACACACTTCTGTAAAGAAAATTTGGAAAGCTTTACAGAGCAAATATGACACTGAAGAGGTTGGTGCAAAGAAATATGTCGCTAGTCATTTCTTTCGCTATCAAATGGTGGATAGTAAATTTGTTGTGGAACAGGTTCAAGACTTTCAAATGATCGTGGTAGAAGTTAGATCAGAAGGCATAAAGATTGAGGACAACCTTGTTGTGGCTGGTATCATTGACAAGCTCCCACCATCATGGAAAGACTTCCAAAAATCAATGCACCACAAGCAAAATGAGACGTCCCTAGAGTCCTTGATCACTCTAGAGGAGGAAGCTAGAGGACAAGATGAACTTATAACACAAGAGGGTAATGGACATTCTACCATCAAGGTAAATTTAATTTCTGCAGGCAATAACCAGCCCAAAGATCATTTTCCTAAAAATGCACAATTGAGGCCAAGAAAGAAAAAATATGAAAAATTATGGTAGACTTCACAATAGGGGCAACCCTAGTAAAAGGAATAAGAACCAGGGACTCCCTTCAAATAACCAACAAGTTAATGCATATTTTGTTTGTGGCAAGAGTGGGCATATTGCTCGATTTTGCAAATTTCAAAAACATGGGTTTGTCCCACAGGCTAATGCTATCGAATAGCCTTTAGTGGCTATGATTACATTCATTTACATGATCCAATATGTTGAAGGGTGTTGGGTAGACTTTGGTGCCAATAGGCATGTCTACTATGATAAAAATCGGTTCAAAATATACACTCCTTTTGAAGAAGAAAAAACAATTATGCTTGGTGACTCTAGTAAAACCAAGATACTTGGGAGGGGTGAGGTTGAGCTGAAATTTACCTTTGGACGTGTGCTCACTTTGAAAGATGTGCTATGCACACCGTCCACAAGGAAAAATCTAATGTCAAACTATTTGTTGAATAATGTTGGCTTCAAACAAACAATGGAATCTGGTCAATATGTAATATCTAAGAAATGATTATTTGTGGTCAAAGGGTATGCTTGTGATTGAATGTTCAAACAAAATATTGAAAATAATATATCATCTGCTAGTTCTATTTATATTCTGTCTTCTGTGAATTTTTGGCATGCTCGCTTGTGTTATATAAACTATAGATATGTGGAAATTATCAGTAACATAGTATTAATCCCAAGACTAACAAAAGACTTTGAAAAATGTGAAGCATGCAGTCAAGCTAAAATTACTAAATGGCCTCATAAAAATGTTGAAAGAAATACCAATCATTAGAACTAATTCACACAGATCTTTATGAATTTGAAGGAAAATTAACTCGTGGAGGAAACATGTATTTCATCACCTTTATTGATGACAAAATATGCATATGTTTATCTATTAAAAAATAAAAGTGATGCTTTTGAGAAATTTAAAGAATTTCTTAGAGAAGTTGAGAACCAATTTGGTAGAAAAGTAAAAAGATTTAGAAGTGATAGAGGTCGGGAGTATGAATCTTCTAAGTTAAACTCATTTGTTCAATTTTTGGGAATTATTTATGAAACTACTCCTCCATACTCACCTGCATCTAATGGTGTGGCTAAATGAAAAAATAGGACTTTGATTAATTTAACAAATGCAATTCTAATTGAGTTAGGTGCTCCCCTAAATCTATGGGGGGAAACAATTTTAACAGTCTGTCAGGTTTTAAATAGTGCGCCACCCAAAAAGACTTAACTCACACCTTTTGAGTTGTTGGAGGGGCATAAGTTAAATTTGGGATATTTTAAAGTTTGGGGTTGCTTAGCCTTTGTAAGGTTGACAAATCCCAAAATACCAAAATTGGGCGTTAGAGCTACCACGTGTGCTTTTCTTGGATGTACGGTAAACTATACAACCTATAAATTTTTGAATATTGAAAATAATGTGATTTTTGAATCAGGTGATAATATCTTTCATGAGGAAAATTTTCCTTTTAAATCTAAAA
The DNA here is from genome assembly GCF_001633185.2 of Quercus lobata. NCBI lineage: Eukaryota > Viridiplantae > Streptophyta > Magnoliopsida > Fagales > Fagaceae > Quercus > Quercus lobata. The sequence continues at coordinate 29,492,360 of NC_044905.1, read as the reverse complement.
ATAGTAGGTGGCAAAGAAGTTAGAGAAAATGTGTTATCTCAGCCTAGTTCTTCTACTCCTCATACACAAAATCAAGAAAATCTTGAAATTAAACTTAGAAGGAGTAAAAAAGCTAGAGTTGAAAAATATTTTGGCCCTGACTATTATGTTTTAATGTTGATGAAAATCCTTTTACTTTGAAAGCAACTTTGTTATCACCAAATTGTGTATTTTGGAAAGAGGCTGTGAATGATGAAATAGATTCACTAATTTCTAATTAAACATGGAAGTTAGTAGATTTACTAATTAAACATGGAAGTTAGTAGATTTACCATGTGGTTGTAAAAAAATAGGCTGTAAATGGGTTCTTAGGAAAAAGCTTAAACCTTATGGCACAATAGACAAAATTAAAGCTAGACTTGTTGTGAAAGGTTTTAAGCAAAAAGCTGATATTGATTTTTTTGACATTTTTTTGCCTGTTACTAGAATTACATTGATTAGATTGCTAATTGCTGTTGCAGCTATACATGATTTGAAAATTCATCAAATGGATGTAAAAACAACTTTTTTGAATGAGACCTAGATGAGGAAATTTATATGGACCAACTTCAAGGCTTTGTGGAGACTGGTCAAGAAAGTAAGGTGTGTAAGCTAACTAAATCTTAATAGGGCTTAAAGCAAGCTCCTAAACAATGGCATGAAAAATTAGATTTCTGCATGATTGAAAATGACTACAAGTCAAATGAATGTGACAAGTGCATCTATTATAAAACTTGGGAAAACTCACACGTCATTATTAGTCTATATGTGGATGACTTACTAATATTTGGCTCTAATTTGCATGTTATAAATGAAACAAAAAATATGCTTCGAAGCCATTTTGATATGAAAGATCTTGGTGAGGCTAATTTTATTTTGGGCATGAAAATTACAAAAACATGTGATGGAATTTATCTTGAGTAGTCTCATTATATTGAGAAAATTTTGAAAAAAATATAACTATCCTGATTGCAAACATGTTGTTACTCCTTTTGATTCTAGTGTTCATTTGTTTCCTATTAATAGTGACAATGATGATGTTAATCAAAAGGAATATGCTAGCATAATTGGTAGTTTGTGATATGTGATTGATTGTACTAGACCTGACATTACCTATTCAATAGGGGTACTTAGTAGATTTACTAGCAAGCCTAGTAGAGATCATTGTCAAGCCATTGAGTGAGTTATGAAATATCTATTTGGTACCAAATTACATGGTTTGTTCTATAAAAAATATCTTATTGTACTTGAAGGTTTTAGTGATGTCGACTGGAATACTTTGTCAGGTGATTCTTTGTCTACCACTAGTTATATTTTTACTTTGGGTGATGGTGCAATATGTTGGAAATTTTTTTAAAAAAAACCATTATTTCTAACTCTAATATGGAGGCTGAGCTGATAGCTTTGGCTTCTGCAAGTGAGGAAGCAAACTGGTTAAGAGATTTATTGCATGAAATTCCTCTTTGGGAAAAACCAATACCACCTATTTTAATTCATTGTGATAGCATTGCTACAATTGGTAGAGTGCATAACCATTTTTATAACAGTAAATCCATACCCATAAGAAGAAAACATAGTATTGTGAGATCTTATTTGAGTAATGGCATCGTTAATATAGAATATGTTAAATCTTGTGATAATCTTGCAGATCCTTTAACTAAGGCCTTAACAAGAGAAAGGGTCTGGAATACATCGAGGGGGATGGGATTGAAGCCCATCTAATCATGAGCCATGTATAAGGATACCCAACTCAGGGACTAGAGTAATTGAGAACTAAGTTTAATGGGAAAAACGAATCATATGGTGGTCGTAAGAAAATGCATTATTAATTTTAATTTTATTTGAAAAAAAAATCCATCCCAATGGCGTAAATGCATTTATCCTATGATGTGTAGGAGGTTGGGTTTTTTAAAACTCTTAATGAGCAATTGGTAGCTCTCATGAGTGGGGTGTCAAAGTCACAAGAGCACTCTAGACAGATTTCACCTATGTGAGTGTGGGAGTGGGGTTGCTACCTATGAGAATTGAGCTTATTCTCAAAGACGCTCAAGAAAATTGGGATCAGCACAACATCGTAATGTGCTAGCTAGTGAAGCTCATGTTAACACCTGAATCGTTATGTGTGAGCAGTAATATTTTATTTTCCCTAAGTAGTCATAATTCAAGTCGGACACCACTATTGAATCTGAAGTAGAGATTGTTGTTTCACTAAATGAAGGTTCAATGTAGAGCACACCTTCATGATGCATAATAATCCCTCTTTGCCCTGTAATCTCTCATTTTCCTAATTTAATATTAAAATGAGTAGGGGAATGTGCACATTTTAAATTAAATTTTAAAACTTAAATTAACTGAAAATTAATAAAGAGATGAGTTATAGTGGAATTTGTTAAAAAAAGAGTTAACATGTATGTAAGTTAATTTAAATTAATTAAGAGGAGTCATCTAAACTGATAAATAACATGTAGGTTATGAGAAGGATTAGAAGATTATATATATAGCTACGCTATGGACTATTTTCAGATCAAGAGTGAATGAAGAGAAATAGTTAAAGCAAAGAGTATTGTGTGAGAGTGAGTGAATTTAATAATACTCCTAAATACTTGAGAGATTTTGGGCCAAAGAAAGGTATTTCTAAGCTTTGCCAACCGCAGAGGGCTTGAATCTCCCTAAAGAAAGCAAGATTTTCGTGTCTCAATCCGACATTGTTCGTTTATATTTCTATTTGTATTGTAACCAAAATATCATTTCATTGGTAATTTCTCCAACAGAAAGTATTTTGTGTTTACTTGGTTTGCTTGAGATGCTAAGAGTGGTCATTCACGAACGGGTCCTGCCTTTGATTCAATCAAGGTTGCTAGGCAGCCTTCATCACTTGAACGAATCTCATGTGTTCAAATTGTAGAACAGCTCATGCTGTTCTCTCATTGTAGAGAGAAAAAGATCCTAATGTCTTGTTGCAGTAAATATTCACTGCAACAATGCTTCACAGAAATGGTTTTCAGAAAGTTCAATCTAGGTTCTGATAGTCTCTGGTATGCTTATGTATTTGTGGTTGATAGGGTAGCAGTAGATACCTCTTTGATGGGCAGCACATTCAATTGTCCAGTATGCAATTTATGTTGGCATCTCTGATGAGGTTTTGGAAACAAATGGCAACCAAGTTGTAACCCATGGTCTCTCTATAATGGCCATTTGATACATGTTGTAAAATCTTTGTTATCTGGGTTGCGTATATGGGAGTTAGATTTCTTTAGGCTTAAAGCTTAATGAAGTTTCTTGTATTTCAGTGGCACATGCTGAATGTGCTTCTGATTGTTTTGTATTGTCGGAAGATTTGTGTGCCTATGTAGGTTGTGCTTTTTTATGTATCCAATTAATTTTATGTTAAATAAGTACATATTTCTAATCTTACGTAAAAAAGAAAAAAGAAAAAAAAAACTCTCATGAATATAAATAAAACTTTAAGATAATTTAAATTAACAATTATAATAATGTCTTACAAGTATCATTAAATTAATTATCAATATTATACAATTGAAAAATCTATAAACCGTTACCCCTTGATGTATTTTTTAAGTTAAATCTGTGTACCGTTTTTGTTTTGTTTTTATTTTTCCATTTGTGAAGAAAAAGTTTTATCTCTATTTCAATCATCTTTTGGAAATTTGACAACTCCCACAACAAAATTGCTGTTTGTTTGGGTGGTTTAAAAATATATATTTTTAACATTTCACTTTACCCTAGGTTTTATTTTTTTTTTTCTTCAAATGACTGGTTATATATATATAATAGAAAAATGACTCTATTTCAAAGTTTGAAAAATAAAGGGTCTGTTTAGTACATAAACTTAAATACATGTTTTCAGTTTTTAAATAACATTACATATTTACACGTATTTTTATATATTTTTTCACCCACATATATTTCTAAAAAACCTAAAACCTGTTGTTTAAATATACGTACTAAACAGCCTCAAATTATTTCATAAATACATTTATAAGCCTTATTTTAAAAAGAAAAAGAAAAAAGAAAAGAAAATGACACGTGTATGGAAACAAAATATTTTAATGGGTTGCATAAGTGCCTAAGAGTTTTACTTATGGCTAGGCCTGGACTACATTGCTAGGGCAAATTACAAGCCCAACCATGCCTTTTGGAGATGACAATGGTATCGGGCACGGTCAGATTACTTGTGTTTTCAGTTTTGTTCCTTTTTTACAAGGGAGGGGAAACATGTCGCGACAAGACAAAAGGTGGAATCATTTTTTGCTATCCTTAATGATATGGTGTCGAGTTCAACTTGAATCAAAACAATAAGTCTAGAGACATAAAGTTTTTCGCAATTAATTGTTGACGGTGGCAAGAATATTTTTCGAGTAATTGTTTATAAACTTATATTACACAAAATTTAATTAAAAGAGAACTTTATATAATTGTTAAGGGAACTAAAATTTAAGGACAAAATTTGACTACAAACTTAATTGTGCCCTAAGGTTATAACTCATTAAATAAATTGACATGACCACATATTTTGAAAATATAATTGTTGAATTGCATGTTTTTTATGTTCTTAAAATGAATGTCAAATTTCATGTCAATTGTATGTTATTTACTTTTAATCCATAAATTTATTTTTTATGTATAATTTTAGATTACAAAAACTCGAAATTTAAAGATTTGATTGATGACATAGCTATTAATTTTTTATATTTTTGAAATTTTACAAGTATGGAGGATATAAGAAGAAAATGTAATCTATTTATGAATTTGTCAAAATTCACGTATAATAATAATAATAATAATAATAATAATAATAATAATAATAAAAGAGTATAGTTATAATCTTAGTTTACAATCAAGTTTGTTATTAAATTTTATCCTGCCAAAAAGAATTTAGGGTGATTACAAATATTTTTTAAGGATTAAAAATTTATAAATAATAAAATTTTTTTTTTTTCCAGATCATGGTGGTCCTGTGACACTAGTGATTGTTGATGCGTTATGTTATGATTAGTACATAATAGAAGTACATGCTTGCCTCGTATCCTTACTAAGGTAGAAAAACCCAAGCTGATCGAGGTAGAATATTTTGCGATCACTCCTTGTTGTACCAGCATTTGTATATGTTATTCCATGATGATGGCATGGCCAGAACATTGAAGCAGGGCCATTGAAGAGCGCTAATTAAGAGTGATGACAAAGTCAAGAGCTCGAGCCCAATCTAAGTTCATAGAAAGACATTATAAGACTCGCAAAAATTGAAAGAACAATTCCAGGCTGCACCAAGCATGGGCTTTGGTGTTACCAAAAAAGCATGGGCTTTGGTTGGCTTTATTTCAAAGATGAATTGTTAACTCAGCAGGGCCCATCTTATAATTTCTGACCCAACAGGCAGGTCTTGTAACTAACCCAAATGACATTGTCTATCTTTGCTTTTGTGCTTGCGTGTGCCGCACTTGTAGGAAGAGCTAGGCAAGGTCAATTCTGTAGTAAATTTTGGCATTGCTATTTTGAGGGTCAAGAATATACTCATTTTGTGGTTTACTTCAATTTGTAGCTATAAACTTTCTCGTCTCCTTCTTTTTATTTTTATTTTTTTAAGGACAATCTCAAGTTTGATCTCATGTATACTTTTTTTTTAGATACATGATATAATTTTAACTTATGAGGTCCACGATGATTGTTTTTTATTATCAGGTTAAGACATTAATTGGTTGTTGGTCTCTTATTTGATAATACTAAATTTTTCCAGTTGAGCTAATTGAAACCCACTATTAGATATAATTCATTTGGATCATTATTTGCTCTTTATCGTTAGTTAAGATAACAATCAATATTTGATGAATTTGGGGGTTCAAACTTCGAACTCTAAATCTCTTATTTGACGGTATGAAATTTTGCTAATTAAGCTAACGATCGATAACCACACCAAATTAATTCGTTGAAGTTGTTAGATGATTATCTAGATAAATGGTATGTAAGATCACTAGAAATAAAAGTCATTGTGGGTTCACAATTTGGACCAATGCCTGTGCTTTACAACTTTAGTACATTTTATTTATCGGACAAAATGGGGATATACCCCTTTTGGCGAAAAGTTTCAGCAAAATGCCTAATTTCTGAAACTATTTAGGGATGACCCTTGTTTTGAAACTCGATTTTATCAAAATCGAGTTTTAGTGTGGAACTCGAGTTCCTTGAAAATTTTCAAGTGGAACTCGAGTTCCTTGAATGGAACTCGAGTTTTACAATTTTTTTTCTTTTTATTTTTAAAGTTTAATTTGGCCATAACTCAATTTTCTAAAAATCGAGTTTCAAAACAGGAGTATATCCCTAAATAGTTTTAGAAATGAGGTATTTTGTTGGAACTTTTCGCCGAAAGGGGTATATCCCTATTTTGGCCCTATTCATCTTCTCTTCTTCTCTTGTCGGCCTCCATTCCAAAACACAATAATATTTTGGATCCAAAATAAACAAGAAGAAGCCACTTGGCTAATCCCTTGGAAATCTTATATGTTCGGTGGTTCAAACTTGAACTGACTTGTGTCCTCGACAAAGCATTTTATTTTTAAACACAAAAGAGACAAACATTAGAGGAACGAATCTAAAAACCAGTACATATTGCAAATGTACCTAAAGTGTCGAATGATATGAATCTAAAAACCAGTACATATTGCAAATGTACCTAAAGTGTCGAATGATATGAATTGTGACATACGGAGAATATTGCTATAAGATCCGTCAAATCTAACATAGCTACTATCCAAAACCTAGGTTTTGCTCGATCAAACAGGTACAATAAATTAATAATAGATCTTGCATGACATCAATATTGACACGACTGGTATTCTAAGTTGGCAGGCTTAGCTACAATTGTTCTGTCGTCATTGTCTAGTGTCTCATATTTTTACCCAAAACTTCCTACACTCTAGAATTGATATTTGCATTTTGAATGGATAGACATTTGAAATGATTCTTTGCCATACCTAGGATAAGTGGATAACCATCGAATAGGGGAAGATTCTGTCTTGAACATACAGTTTGGATGAAGATTAGCTCCAAACCAGCTTACAAGAAATCTTCTCTAATCTACTAGGTAGCAATTTATAAGATTATTTATGTATATTATTTAAATAAGTCACAGAGTTTATTAAAATAATCATGTTATTAAAGCAACACATGAATGGTCGTCTTCAATTTCCATATAATGGATTGAGGGAAATTAAAAAGATAATTCCAAACCAATTTAGAGTTAAACTTTTTCCTACAAATTTTTTTCTACATAATGTCTCTCCTTAGGAAAAAAGAAAAAAAGAAAAAACAATGCATACACTAATTGTAATTCTATGTTACTTGATGAATATATACAATTAATAGAAGTGCCACAGTAACAAAAGACCATATATATATATATATATATTATTGTTGCCTAAAAGTAGATCAGAAGGGCATGTTAAGCAGTTAAGTACACAAAATGCATGCAAAATTTCAAATGGCTTTAAAATAATGCGGTGCTGTTTAATACTGCTAGGCATATTTCCTGTTAGGCTGTTGCCGACCCCAAGTACATTTTACTGTAGTTGTTTTTTTTCTTCTTGGTTAGAAATCTACTTAAACCTACCCTACCCCCTTGGTTGCTACTCATGTGTAAAATATCACATCATTTAAATTTTTTTTTTTTTTTGATAAGATAAAATTATAAATAATATGACATTGAATACACATTTAAAATTAGAATACTTAATCTAAATCATATAATGTATCAATTTCAAATGAAAAAGATTCTAATCTTTTGAGAATAGAAAGGATTCTAATCTCATTCAATTGTTAGATAGCTAGGTTAATTATTATTTTTATTTATTTTTATACAAGATAGAATTTCTACTTTAACATAATCTAAGTGTATATGTGTGTGAAGCTCTCTTATGAAGACTTGAACTTCAGCCCTTGCCCTTCACACCCCACACCCTACAAACACTTATACTTGTGGAGTGACCACCGCATCAAGGGTGCACGGTAGTGCTAGGTTAATTATTCAATAAGTCAAGACTAGAGTCACAATTAACTTCACAAAATATTTCATAACCATCAAGATGATAAGTTATGAATAATAAATAATAAAGTGATAGGTCTAAATGTGAATTAATAAAAACCTTATTCTTAATTATTACAACATCAAGACTTATCTAAAATATGACATTTCAAAGAACACAACTTCACTATATCGTAGGCACGCCATGATTGAGGTCCTATATGATACCCTTTGGACGGCCGAGATGAAAAGTTAAGTCTTAGCCATTTGACAAGAAAAAAGTTGAAAAAAAGTAAAATGTTACTCCTATTATTCGATCGGACGGCCGAGATGAAAAGTTCGGCCATTTGGATCTCCGGCAAACCACAAAGGAGAAAAAAGACAAAAGGATTGACTTTGTGATGCACTTCAATAAGAATGACAAGACAAGATCCGCGTGAGGATATTAGAATGCATGCCCCACAATATCTTGGTCTTTCACAACTGAAATTTTCTAACGCACAAGAATACCACATTGTGGATGTCACATGCAAAATTTGAAGTCAGATTTTATCAGAAATAAAATTTGAAATTTCCACACCCAAGCGAAAGCCAAGTTCTTTTCTAACATTGGTCCAAACATGATCTACAGAGTTGAAAAAACAACGTTATTGGTTGCCCAGTAATGGATATGGAATGATGATTGGTGACAATCTGTGAAGTTTGTATAGCTATTTTTTTTTGTGATTTCTTTTTGCCAAATTTTGCATGGCTCGTGTGAATGCATCATATCTTATCCAACCTATATTGGCCACATATGTATTATCAACTTATAAGGGCTAGCTACTATATGGTGAAAATATTTTTCACAACATTTTCTGAAATGCAACCAAACACTTAAAAATATTTTCCTCTGCGGAAAATAGCATTTCCGGAAAATAAGTAATTTCTGGAAAATCACTTACATGAAACAAACACAGCCTAAGACTCGATTTACATCTACAGTACACATATTCAAGTTTCAAGTGTCTGGGTCATTCTTCTCCATTCTCATTTCTCAAACTTCCAAAAAACCCAAGAACAAAATCAAATCAAACTTTCAAGTGTATGTTCGTCATTCTCCCATTCTCATTTCAAAAAACCCAAGAACAAAATCAAACTGAAAACCCAAGAAAAAACTGACCCAGGCCGCGCGGCCAGGTCGCGTTGGCCCTGGCCGTGCAACCAGGGTCGCGCGACCCAGGCCAGCGCGACCCAAGTCGCGCGACCCAGGCCAGCACGACCTAGGCCCGAGTGACCTGGGCCCACGCGACCTGGGTCGCGCAACCCAGGCCGCTCAACCTGGGTCGCCGGAGAGATCGACCTCCTCAGCGGTCCAGAACGAGGCTCTTCAGGTATTTGAAATTTGAAAGAGATTTGGGTTCTGGGTTCTGTTTTATGATTTTGGGAGTAGCTTATATAATAGTTGTAAATCGAGGCTAAAAGGCTCGATTTCCACTAATCTGATGTGGAAAAAATGCCACATCAGACCATGAAAATCGAGTCTTTTATACTCGATTTACAGGCCAAAATCGAGTCTGAGAGACTTGAGATGCTAGAAAATAAATTACTTTCATAACTGAACCATCTAACTAAATAGTTAGTGTAAGGACGCAATTCGTAACGAACCGTAGCAGTATAGGGTTCGCACGTAAAAAGGCCCAGACAATATGATTTGTAGAGCGTGGGTGTAAAGAACTAGGTTAACTGTAGTCTCTCTTAAGAAGATTCAGTCTCTAGTATCCTAAGGGTTTAAAGTTGGTATAACGAGGGTTTTCTTTAGTGATCCCGCAATTCCCTTTTCTTGTTCTTGTTTTTTTCTCTTTTGTTTACGTCCTTTTTCTCTTTTCTCTTTCTTTTTCGATCCCCCCTCTTCATGCTCTTCTTTTTGTTTATATACCCTCCTCTGGGTTTCATCTTCACCGCACACGTGTAGGTTGGGTCCGGAGGATTTCTTTCTGTCCCATCTAACATCTCCTGGAACTTCCCATGGGCAGCTGTAAGGCTGCTTCCTTACTGTTCAGGTATCACCTCCACATTAATGCGGCCAGAGAGTTGGTTGAGAGGTCATTAATGCGGAGGCAGCTGTAATCGTAGATATTTGTTTGCCTTATCTCTTTCATCCTTGGTCGGTTATTCTATCTTTTATGGTGACTTAGTTCCGAGATCTGGTTGCGATACGATCACGTCCCGATAGTCCTCGGACGCATACTGCCGAGGATTATGGTGTCCTCGGACAGATACAGAACCTTATCCTCGGATGGGCCATGGGCCCAACAATCCTAAATCAATTCTGAACTCTATGGGCCTACTGATCGAACGATCCCCACAGTTAGAATATTAGGGTTAGTTACCTATTTTATCCGATTAGTTTGATATTGGGTTTTCTTTATGCATGTAAAGTCTGGTGATTTTTCTTGGGTTGCGTTTTTTTGGGTATGGCAGAATGTACAATTGGCAGTACCTCAATGTTTTATTTTATTTTAATGTTGATCTTGGAAATGCACAGAAGATGTTTGTGAAAATGTATGATAGAAACTTTGAAGTAATGTTAAGCTCACTAATGATAAAAAATAATTGGGGGTTTTGTTAATTTTTGTTGTTTTGGTATGTGGGGTTTTTTCCTCTTGTTTGCCTTAAAATAAAGCTATTGGCCACATTGTGATTTTTGTTTCCCTAGATTCTTGTATATAGACATGAACAACATGCTTGTTGAAATTCCATTTTGACTACATGTGTGGAAGTAAAAGGGGCTCTCTGTCAATAGTAGAACAACAAATCTCTTTAAGAACTAGAAATATTTATGCTAGCAAAACCTATGGAGGGGTGGGGGAAGTTGTAATTCCAAGTTTTGTTAAATATATGTAAAAGTTAAAAATAAATAAACAATGCTTTTAGATTGGAACATTGAAAGCTAGAGAGGTTATGTAGGCTTCTTTAAATTTAAAAGGTTTACTTTGCTTATGTCTATGCATGTGATGTGTGGCTTAGTTATAAACTTATAATTACATTTGTAACGTACAGTTAAGAAGCGGGAGGCACACCAGCTGGAACTTAATGAGCAGGTCATGCCATTTAAGGTTGTTGAAGAACTTGATCTTGAAGCTTACAATACCTTCTTCTTTTTTTCTTTTGTGGGAATTGTGTATTATGAATTTATGATGATGGGAATAATTTTTTCTTGTTAACAAAGTGTATATTTCAACAAAACTATTGTTATATGGCCTTGTGGTCAAGGTGTACATTCTAATAAAGTTTTGTTCATTTTTATATCAAATTCATTTCTTGTCTACTCTCTTGAATTAAGTTTTGATTGTAAAATTGGCCAAGCATCCTTTGAAAACTCTTGATATGTTTTCCTTGTTTTCGAAAGAATAACAGTCAAGTAAACACTTCTATATAATTTGTGTTTTTGAGTCATTGTCAATATTAGTTCTTGCTCCAAGCAAATTCATACACAAAAAGCAACACCATTTAGTCTAGATAAAACTTTGAAATGTATTAAGAAGGCTTATAACACGAACAAAATTGTATACCTCACATATATTCATCAACACAAAATCAACTTAGCAATACAAAATCAGCTAAAACATGAAGATGCAACAACTTGCTTACTATTCAATTCCGTAGCAACAACAGAAGGCAAAAACACAACACCTTGGCCAGAACAAGTCCATTTCATGCTCTTTTTTTTTTCATTTGCAAAAGATATATGGTGATAAATACAAGATACATTATTGTTGACAAAGCCGTTAGTTGATTCTTGGATTCCCCATAGTCAAGGAATTGGCCAATTGAAATTGAAAATACAAGAACTTGACAGTCTTCTTGGTGCAGGAAGTGAAACGAATCAGCCGTTAACTCTGTTCCCCACCTTAGCTAGAGCCTAGTTCCTTCTCTTGTTAGCATGAAGTGAAAAGAATCAACCTATTGGGGGAGCATCCTGGTGCATTTCACAATCTGATGACCTCCCTCAAGACTACACAATATGCATATAAATTAGCTTAACTTCAAAGTTTCAAATAGATTTTTTGACAAACATCTTCCGTGCATTTCCAAATCAACTTTAAAATAAAATAAACATGATGGTAACAAACTAAGACAATGAGAGAAACTATAAAATATAACAAACTAAGACAATAAGAGAAAACTGACACACCGTGATAAATTCCAATTTCAAAAATTATTATTGAGATAAGAAGCATAGTAATGTTTCAATGAAAGAAACTAAGAAAGTCATAATCTTTATGCCTATAAATGAAAGATAATGATCTTTGGTAAAGAAGTCAAGGGAAGAAAAATTGAATTCATAAATCTAATATCAAAATGTTTTAATGGAAAAGCCAAGAGACCCATAGATACAGCAACCTTCAAGCATGCCACTTTCCATTTTATCATATGCCACTTTACATTTAATCACTGTATATTCTGCCATACCCAAAAAATACCCAACCCAAGAAAAATCACCAGATTTTACATGCATAAAGAAAACCCAATATCAAACTAATCAAAACTAAATGCATAAAACCATGGGTTTCAATCATGTCTTAAAAGCAAACATAAAGAGAAATAAAAAATAGAAGAGAAAATAAATCAAGGAAAAAGAGAGGACCTAATGGCCACCAGCGCCAGTGACGTCGTTAAGAAGCACTGCCAAAGAAGGGCCAAGCAGAAGCTTGGCCACAGCTGGACTTGAGAGAACGAGAAAACAGAGAGACCTTGAGCTCTCTACCATTCGTTTCATGAATGATTGAAGTGTACTGTCCCATTAATTGAAATGAATGAATGAAACACGATTTAAGGCACTGCAAGAACTTCCAAAAAAAAAAAAAAAAGGGTTTGATTGACGCGTGGTAGAAAGCTCTCTGAGGCTCTGGCCTAGTCTTGAATGTCGACCGCAAGATCTTTTGCTTGGAGAAAATGGTTTTCTCACCGATTACTAATAAAAAAGCTGCTCACATGCTCATCAATGAAAAAGCTTCTCACGTAAATAATAAATGTACTTCTTGGCTTTTCACACCGATTACTAATAAATGTACTTTATATATTTTTCGTTTTATGTTAAACTTTACAATTCACTTCTATTAGTCGCTAACCCATGCAATGCACAAGAAAATTTTACATAAATGTATAATGTATCATGTATATGATTCAAAGTTGAAATTATTAAAGCATAATGAAAATATTTGATCACATAACAGAGAAACATAAGTTGACAAATTCAGTTATAGTAAAAAATGAACCCAAGTGTCTAGAGGATAGTCTGTCAATAGTTTAAGTTGAACATCTTGTAATCTAGGAGAATTAATCAACAAGGATGGGATTGTTTTTCCTTCGTATTTATAGGAAACAAAATTTTTACAGTCAATCTGACCTGTGATACTATTAAACTTTGATGATAAACTTAAGCTCTCAAGTCGATCAAGTGAAATTTTAACCTCATCCAATCGTCTTAAGTCGTGGAAAATAAGATGTAGGGTTAGGGTTTTCTATAAGTGATATATATATATATATATATATATATATATTTAGAGAGAGTTAGCTTTTTTTTTTTTTTTACATAGGTCGGGTTCGAGTTCGGGGTGGGTATTACAAATACCCGCACCTGACCTAAACTCACTTCAGGTTAGATAATTAAAACCCAAACCCGACTCTAATACTTCGTGGGTCTGGTAAAACCCGACCCATTAAGGTCGGATCTTGTGAAGTGACCATCGCACCAAGGGTGCATGGTGATTGATTCCTACCTTCCAAGTTTTCCACGTTGTGGCCATGCAATACGTTTAAATTAATGTATTCATAATTTCATAGGTGACACGCTATGGCCATGCAACATAAATACTATTTTATTTTTATTTTTCAACAATTAAATATGAGCACAAACACAAATAAATTAGGTGACCACACAACCCCCCCACACACACATTTATTTATTTGAGAAGAATATATTTCTATATTTAATTGGACTATTTTAGTTAATTTTTCTATTTGTATTAATTTAATATATTTATTTATATTTTAAATAATTATTAAATTAATTATGACGTAATTATAGTTCAACCTCAGTTTGACCTCGGTCTAACTTCAAAAATCTTTAACTCATTGAATTGCCAATGTCTAAAAATCATAGGTTTTTTTTTTTTTTTTTTTTTTTAAACAGTTCATTGAATTGTCAATGTCTAAAAATCATAGGTAATTGTTAATCAAACCCATGCCAAATCTAAAATAGTATTGGGCCTACAAACATAGCTTATCCAGGGCAGAAATATCAAACTATCACAATGTTATGGTTCTATTTTGCATAATTAAATACATTAATTGTGTCTCTCTACTCCATTGCAAATGA
>NC_044905.1:29370443-29470443 GCF_001633185.2 Quercus lobata | reverse complement strand
TGTGTGCAATAAAAATTGTAGATAACACATTAACAGGTCCAAGAAACAAATGCAAAATTCTTTCAAAAGAAAAGAAAAAAATCTAGTATCAATTTTGTACGAAAATACCGCTGGGTCAGATTGGTCAAGAACTTTGACCTGAATCCAATATCGGCGTTTTTGCATGAAAACTTGTAGATGGCATATATAGAGGTCCAAGAAACAAATGTAAAATCCTTTAGAAAAAAAAAAAAAAAAAAGAATCGACTTTTTTTTTTATCTAAATTGCCCTTTGGACCTTCTGGTCAAGAATTTTGACCTGGGTCTAATGTCGGCATGTGTGCATGAAAAATTGTAGATAGAACATTAAGAGGTCCAAGAAATAAATGCAAAATACTTTCGAAAGAAAAGAAAAAAAAAAAAAAAAACTCGTATCAATTTTTTATGAAAATGCCCTAGGGTCAAATTGGTGAAGAATATTGACCTGAATCAAATATCAGCGTTTTTGCATGAAAGCTTGTAGATAGCATATATTGAGGTTCAAGAAAACATTGGAAAATTCTTTAAAAAAAAAAAAAAAAACTCAATTTTTTTTTGGTACCAAATTGCCCCTAGGTCCGATTGGTCAAGAATTTTGACCTGAATCAAATGTCGGCGTGTGCATGAAAACTTGTAGATAGCACATTAAGAGGTTCAAGAAACAAGTGAAAAACTCTTTAGAAAGAAAAGAAAAAAAAATTCGTATCAATATTGTACGAAAATGCCCCTAGGTCAGATTGGTCAAGAATTTCAACCTGAATCCAATATCATTAAAACTTGTAGATAGCATATATGGAGGTCCAAGAAACAAATGGAAAATTCTTAGGAAAAAAAAATCTAGTTTTTTTTTTGTATAAAAATGCCCCTAGGTCTGACTGGTCAAGAATTTTGAGCTGAATCAAATGTCGGCGTGTATGCATGAAACCTTGTAGATAGCACATTAAGAGGTCCATGAAACAAATGCAAAATACTTTCGAAAGAAAAGAAAAAAAAAAAACTCGTATCAATTTTGTACGAAAATGCCGCTAGGTCAGATTGGTGAAGAATATTAACCTGAATCAAATATCGGCATTTTTGCTAGAAAACTCGTAGATAGCATATATACAGGTCCAAGAAACAAATGGAAAATTCTTTAGAAGAAAAAAAAAAAACACGATTTTTTTTGGTACTATATTGCTCTTAGGTCCGACTGGTCAAAAATTTTGACCTGAATCAAATGTCAGCGTGTGTGCATGAAAACTTTTAGATAACACATTAAGTGGTCCCATCAACAAATGGAAAATTCTTTAGCAAAAAAAACAAAATCGAAATTTTTTTTTGGTACTAAAATACCCTTAGGTCTGGTTGGTCAAGAATTTTGACTAAAATCAAATGTCGGCGTGTATGCATGTAAAATTGTAGATAACACATTAGTAGGTCCAAGAAACAAATGCAAAATTCTTTTGAAAGAAAAGAAAAAAATCTCGTATCAATTTTGTACAAAAATGCCACTGGGTTAGATTGGTCAAGAACTTTGACCTGAATCCAATATTGGCGTTTTTGCATGAAAACTTGTAGATGGCATATATAGAGGTCCAAGAAACAAATGGAAAATTCTTTAGATGAAAAAAAAAAAAATACACGATTTTTTTTTGTACTATATTGCTCTTGTTCGACTGGTCAAAAATTTTGACCAGAATCCAATATCGGCGTTTTTGCATAAAAACTTGTAGATAACATATATACAGTTCCAAGAAAGAAATGGAAAATCCATTAGTAAAAAAAAAAAAAAGCAAAAATTGTCTTTTTTTTTTTAATCTAAATTGCACTTTGGTCCTTCTGGTCATGAATTTTGACCTGGGTCAAATGTTGGCTTGTTTGCATGAAAAATTGTAGATAGCACATTAAGAGGTCGAAGAAACAAATGCAAAATACTTTCAAAAGAAAAGAAAAAAAAACTCGTATAAATTTTTTACGAAAATGCCCCGGGGTTAGATTGGTCAAGAATATTGACCTGAATCAAATATCGGCATTTTTGCTTGAAAGCTTGTAGAGAGCATATATTGAGGTCCAAGAAACGTATGGAAAAATATTTCGAAAAAAAAAAAAAAAAAAAAAAAAAAAAAAAAAAAAAAAAAAAAAAAAAAAAAAAAAATTTTTTTTTTTTGGGTACTACATTGCCCTTAGGTCCGACCGGTCAAAAATTTTGACCTTAATCAAATGTCAGCGTGTGTGCATGAAAACTTGTAGATAGCACATTAAGTGGTCCCATCAACAAATGGAAAATTATTTAGCAAAAAAAAAAAAAATCGAGTTTTTTTTTTTGGTATGAAAATGCCACTAGGTCTGGCTGAACAAGAATTTTGACTAGAATCAAATGTTAGCGTGTGTGCATGAAAAATTGTAGATAACACATTAGTAGGTCCAACAAACAAATGCAAAATTGTTTCAAAAGAAAAGAAAAAAAAAACTCGTATCAATTTTGTACGAAATGCCGCTGGGCCAGATTGGTCAAGAACTTTGATCTGAATCCAATATCGGCATTTTTGCATGAAAACTTGTAGATGGCATATATTGAGGTCCAAGAAATAAATGTAAAATCCTTTTGAAAAAAAAAAAAAGAATCGACTTTTTTGTTTAATCTAAATTGCCCTTTGATCCTTCTGGTCAAGAATTTTGACCTGGGTCTAATGTCGGCATGTGTGCATGAAAAATTGTAGATAGCACATTAAGAGGTCCAAGAAACAAATGCAAAATACTTTCGAAAGAAAAGAAATAAAAAACTTGTATAAATTTTTTACGAAATTGCCCTGGGTCAGATTGGTCAAGAATATTGACCTGAATCAAATATCGGCGTTTTTGCTTGAAAGCTTGTAGATAGCATATATTGAGGTCCAAGAAACAAATGGAAAATTCCTTAGGAAAAAAAAGAAAAAAGATCGACCTTTTTTATATCTAAATTGCCATTTGGTCCTTTTGGTCATGAATTTTGACCTGGGTCAACTATTAGCATGTGTGCCTAAAAATTATAGACAGCAAATTAAGAGGTCCGAGAAACAAATGCTTATTTGGGAAAAAAAAAAAAAAACTTGTATCAATTTTGTACGAAAATGCCCCGGGGTCAGATTGGTCAAGAATTTTGACCTGTATCAAATATCGACGTTTTTGCATAAAAACTTGTAGATAGCATATATAGAGGTCCAAGATCCTTTAGAAAAAAAAAATCGACTTTTTTTTATTATCTAAATTGCCCTTTGGTCCTTCTGGTCAAGAATTTTGACCTGGGTCAAATGTTGACATGTGTGCAAGAAAAATTGTAGATAGCACATTAAGAGGTCCAAGAAACAAATGCAAAATACTTTCGAAAGAAAAGAAAAAAGAAACTCTTATTAATTTTGTACGAAAATGCCAGGAGGTCAGATTGGTCAAGAATTTTAACCTGAATCAAATATCGGTGTTTTTGCTTGCAAACTTGTTGATAGCATATATTGAGGTCCAAGAAAAAAATGGAAAATTAAAAAAAAAAAAAAAGAACCCGATTTTTTTTTTTTTTTTTGGGTACTAAATTTGCCCTAGGTCCCACTGGTTAAGAATTTTGGCCTGAAACAAATGTCGGTGTGTGGGCATGAAACCTTGTAGATAGCACATTTAGAGGTCCAAGAAACAAATGCAAAATACTTTCGAAAGAAAAAAAAAAAAAAAAAAAAAAAAACACTCGTGTTAGTGTTTTACAAAAATGCCCCGAGGTCAGATTGCTCAAGAATATTGACCTGAATCAAATATCGCTGTTTTTGCTTGAAAGCTTGTAGATAGCATATATTGAGGTCCAAGAAAACGTTGGAAAATTCTTTCGAAAAAAATAAAAAAAAACTCGATTTTTTTTTGTACCAAATTGCCCCTAGGTCCGGCTGGTCAAGAATTTTGACCTAAATCAAATGTCGGCGTGTGTGTATGAAAACTTGTAGATAGCACATTAAGAGGTCCATGAAACAAATGCAAAATTCTTTAGAAAGAAAAGAAAAAAAAATTTCGTATCAATATTGTACAAAAATGCCCCTGGTCAGATTGGTCAAGAATTTTATCCTGAATCCAATATCGATGTTTTTGCATGAAAACTTGTAGATAGCATATATAGAGGTAGAAGAAACAAATGGAAAATTCTTTAGAAAAAAAAAATTCGAGTTTTTTTTTGCACGAAAATGCCCCTAGGTCCGAATGATCAAGAATTTTGAGCTGAATCAAATATCGGCGTGTGTGCATGAAAAATTGTAGATAACAAATTAAGAGCATAAACAAAATATATATATTTTAGATCTTATATTAAAGAGCATAAACATTAAAAACAAAGCAAAAGCTCACAGCCAACAGAGTACAGCCACTTTGAATAATACTATCGACACTAACTCCAAATTTTAATACTCTTTAATCCCAACATCTTTTCCTATCTACCTCATCAAGCTTGCCATATCTAAAGCAAACCAACATTTGGGGTACATCTTTCAAAAGCTCCTTTTTATAGCTGCATAACTGTAATCCACCAAAATCAAGGAATAAATCTTTGGTATTAAGGCTAAGATTCCTTCCATCAATTCCTTTAAGTTTCAGCCTTGCGACCATACTCCCCTCGGAACCCAAAGACTTTGATTTCTCATAAGGTGCCGGTGGAGTCCTATAAGTAACATCTGCCGACCAGGTCCGCCGATCCCTGGTCGACATCGTTTATGGTTGAGATTAGGACGGTATCTGATCGTCTTCGAGCCCCCAACTTTCATTCTTGATTAATGAAAACATCCTTGGTAAATGCTTTCACAGTTGTTCGTCTTTCATAAATCCAAGCATTTCACCTCTGACTATGAAATACGAATACCCCCGACTGTCCTTGTTAATCATTTCTCCAATCCCGAAGGCCAATAGAATAGGACCGAAATCCTATGATGTTATCCCATGCTAATGTATCTAGAGCGTTAGGCTTGCTTTGAGCACTCTAATTTCTTCAAAGTAACAACACCGGAGGCACGACCTGGCCAATTAAGGCCAGGAGCGCATCGCCGGTAGAAGAGACAAGCAAACCGATGCACACTAGGGGCAGACCGCTCTACCCAACCCAAGGTTCAACTACGAGCTTTTTAACTGCAACAACTTAAATATACGCTATTGGAGCTGGAATTACCGCGGCTGCTAAAACGCAGACCAAGCATGACCCAAACCTCGCCAACCAAGCACGACATAGCAACCCACGATCAAACACAGCAACCCACCTTCTCCAATTCAAACCTTTGTCAAACCTAGCCCGCCGATCCATGTCGATCCCAACCCACCACCATGCCTAGATCAAACCATGAACCCAACCCAGCTCCTGTGCAAGCCTTGAATGAGAAAGAGAGATGTGAGATGAGAGAAAGAGTGAGGACCGAGAGAAAGAGGGACTTTACAGGGAGTGGGAGACAGAGAGACAGAGTGGGAGTGAGGGAGAGAGGATCGAAGGAGAGAGAGAACTGATGGAATAAAAAACTAATATTTAGCTTTAGAATTACACTGTAGTAGTATTGCAAAAAAATCTGCAATACTTGGGTTTTGCATTCCCTGATGTTGAGGACTTTAGGGTTTGAAATGCCAAATTCTTCTTACATTTGGCATTTGCATTCTCCAGTGCTAATGCTCTAAAAAGTTGGCCACAAAGCTAGTCAAACCGTATATGATTTATGGTTTTTCTGTTTCTTCCAAGTCAAGGCAATACGAGAAATGAGTCAAATGACCATCATGGTTGATTGGATTGAATTTGAACTATTTAAAGCACCTCTGGTCTGACACATAATGAGCCAAGTGAGTAATTGTAGTATGTTCTTTTTCAAACAAGAAGCTCATAATGCCCATGCATTAACTATTTTATTAAGCTTACCACCCTAACTAATGTTCGAACTTCAAAGAGGTCAAGCTAATCTCCTATCTTCACCAACTCCCTTTATTCGCCACTGACTTGATTCTTGAACAAAACCATGGTTCAAACTTTCAACATTTGGTATAAACACAAATGGTTCATGAAAATAAAATAAATTAATTAAGAAAACGAATAAGAATTCTATAAAGTAATAATTAACGCAACCAATAACCTTCCATTCATATTTATAGACATTTTTTAATATTAAATTTGGCGTATCTTCTTTAAGTTATCACTTATTTTTATTTTAAAAAAAGGAAAAAATAAAATAAAGAATGTTAAATAAGTGGGTTTTTTTTTTTTTTTTAGAAGAAAAAGATTTATCTCACTAAATGAAGAATGAGCTTATTTGAGACTGATTGAGATAGGGGTGCAATAGCATTTATTATGACTTAGATTGAAAGGTAAAAATCTTCCCTTCCAATTATGTCCAGTTCTATGAATTGTATGGCAGTTTTAACTTGCTTGTGCTCTGTAATCAAGTATTTTATCCAAATAAGCTGCCTTAATAAAATCTGGAGCAATTGATAACTGCTAGTCAAGTCATGCAATCAAATGGTGTTCAAATTGTTGAAAACTGGAGAAAAACCAATGGCATTGCATGGGGTTAATGGATGCTGAACTCGCCTCATTAGGATGACATTATCCTGGTGTAAGGGAAGATCAGCTAACCATTCTTTTCTTTTCTTTTGTCGAAAAGAAAAAAAGAAAAAGGAAAAGTCATATTGATCCAATGTGTAGGGTTTTGGGCAGTCACCTTGGTGGACCATCTACTGATCCTGAGGCATATCCAAGCCTGTCTTGTAGGAATTAGTATGTTTGTAAAAACTATTTGGGAACAAAATAATTAGGTGATGAGACAGCCCTTTATTTTGAAATTAGGGTGAACACTGAACTACAATCTAGAATAAGTGGGCTACAGGATTTAGATTTTAGGGATCTTTGATTAATAAGAAGAGGAGCAACAAGAAGTTAAACCAGAAGGTGCTGGAAACAGTAATATAAACCGATTTCTTTGAATATTGTTAAATATTAGCATTGATACACCATGTTGAATATGCTAGTATAGATGCGGAAGCGAAAGCATAAAGTATAAAACACAATAACACACGAGGGTTACGTGGTTCAGCCTAACGGCCTACATCCACGGAGGAAACCCTAAAGGGCTACATCAATAATATATTATAGTGTAATACAAATCCTGTGTTACAATGAATTATAACATGTATATATATAGTAGACTAAACCCTAAACTAATAGACTTCTAGTATAAGTAGGAGACTTGACTTGCACACAAAGTAGAATTAGGCTTGGGCTTATGCTAATGGGCTAAAATATCTCTAACACCCCCTCTCAAATTCAAGATGGAAGCTTGATGAAATCTTGAGATTTGATAAAGTTGAGAAGATCCCTTGAATGAAGTTTGGCTCTGTGACGGTAGTTTGAGGAAGGCAATGGTCTTGCAGTGTTGATGCGACTTCTAACGGTGGCTTGACTATATCGGAGAGTTTTGACGACAGCAATAGAAAGCCAAAGAAGATGAACGCAGCAAAAAAAAAACACCGAGGAAAACAAAGATTACTCTTAAATATACCGTAAGGACAGAAAACCATGACCACAAGAAGGTGGCTCTGATACCATGTTAAATATTAGTATTGATACACCATGTTGAATATGCTAGTATAGATGCGGAAGCAAAAGCATAAAGTATAAAACACAATAACACACGAGGGTTATGTGGTTCAGCCTAACGGTCTACATCCACGGAGAAAACCCTAAAGGGCTACATCAATAATATATTATAGTGTAATACAAATCCTGTGTTACAATGAATTATAACATGTGTATATATAGTAGACTAAACCCTAAACTAATAGACTTCTAGTATAAGTAGGAGACTTGACTTGCACACAAAGTAGAATTAGGCTTGGGCTTATGCTAATGGGCTAAAATATCTCTAACAAATATAATGCAGCTCCATCTCATGAGCCAACATGGTTCAAATTTAAAAGATATATGGCGAGTTCCTTCTGTAGCATGGCTTTGTTTTCACACAGACCTTAAGGCTCTCAGATAAACCTTGCTGCAATCATCAAATGCCTGCCCTCTCTTCTAGACTTGAATATTCTAGGATATTTTTTCAGTAATTGTTGATTGTTTCTTCTACTCCTTTTCTGGGACAATGATAAGAACTGAATTCCAAATTCTTCCCATCTTTCACCATTGCAATAGGATAGTCATCGTCTTTCTTTCCCTTCACTTACAGCAATTATATTTTTGATCATGTGCTACACGGATTGTAGCTTTCTTTCCCTGCACCCTCCCCCCACCCTACACTCAACATTAACAAAGTAACAATAAAATAAAATATCTTTCCATGCAGGTCGCAGTTTCTTTGGCAGCTTGCATTTATTTCCTAAACGAGAAAACAAAAGAGCTTGGCCTTCATTATTTGGTATGTTACATGCAAATAGTAACAAAAAATTATCAAATTTCAACTTATTTTCTTTTTCATTTGCTTTTAGATACTGAAATGTTTGTTTGCTCCATCACAGACTTGGTGCTCTTGTGATCGGCTGGCTATCTGGTTCTCTCCTGGTCCCCAATATTCCTGCGCTTCTATTGCACCCAACATGGACTCTTGAGCTTTTAACATCACTAGTCGTATACTTATTTTCTTTTCTTGCTTGTACTTTCCTCAAGTAACAGTCTGATTACACTATCATCACCATTCATTTTTACGTGTTATCAGCAAATTGTGGACGAGAACATTCCTTACAACCTTCCTATATTGATTGAATTTTGAGCAGCCAACCCTTTTTTTTTCTTGTGTATGTGCGTGCCATGATGTGCTTATTTATTTTTCAATCTTTTTATGTTTCAACTGCACAATTACAAGTAGGTAGAGTTGCCAAGTGAACGATTTGGGGGGAGAATCATTTTCTTGAAACAGCTTACAATTGTCTACTGCCCTGGCATTTGAATCCATGGTCAACGAAAGGGCACTTATGGCCCGTTTGGATGGAGGGGGAAGGAGAGGGAGTGGAGGGAAGTAGAGTAGAGTAGAGTTAACTAAAAATAATAGAATAATTTTGGCTAAGAAGCCCGTAGGTTGTACGCCAACCATACATAGCTTGAACTGTGATGGCCACAATGCTTAGCTATTGCCAATCCCCAAGACGCCTTTGGTTGAATGTTCACACCTAATCCACCGTCTGCACTTCCAACATTCACTCCCAGAAATTGAAACAGGAAAACAGGAATTGTAACCTTCCGGTCTGCTGTAGTCAACCTCACAGTGTGCCTAACTGGCGAGTCTGCCGTCTCCACGGCTTTCCCTTTTGTGGGCTGCTCCTCAAGCCTTTGAGTGCCGATCTTTGCTTGGGTCGGCTTCGAGGCTCTACCCTAGCTTTTCATTGGTTCCTCACAGGGGCCCTTTCTCGTATCGCGCGTGCATCTTTAAGCAATCAGGGGGGGGGGGCACTGAGTACATAGACGAGGCAATCCCGAGAATGAAAGCCCATTCCCTCGTGCTCTAGAACTCCTTAACTTTGGTTGAACAAAAAAGGTTCAATCTTATGAAATCGTAGCGTGGGTGAAACCCAGTAGCCCGCCCAGAGTTTTATCTTCTCCGGTCCTGGAAGGAAGCCCCACTTTCCTTCCTTCCCCAAGAAGGCAACAACACTAGGAGGAAGACGATCAGGATCTCATGTGTGGTAGCTGTTGGAACAAACTCTGAATCCAAGAGGTACCCACCTAGAGAAAAAAGAAACTCACCACTCACTGGTGAAAAAGGAGAGAGAAAAGACCAATGGAGGGCCTCGAGGCCAGAATGCGGTAGGGTCTTCAAGCCCCACGCTCGATTCTCGAGATTCATGGGCCGTTTTACGAAGATCTTCGATCCGAACCTTCGTATCTACTCTCTCTTAGAGGATGAACTAGGCCTTCACTATCGCAAGAATATAGCGATCGAAGAGCTATCGCTCAACCACTGCACGTATTACGAAAGCCGTATTGCCCGAAGGGGGCACGCTACAAGAGCATCGGTGAGTGGTAAGCGTGGGAGGCGTGCTCGAAGGGTAGTGGCAGCAGTGTGGTTCCAGGTGCCATCGCTAGATTAAGATCTGCAGGGTGGCGGGGACTTCGACTGCCTTGTATCGGGTGAAGAGAAGGGGGCAGTAGGCTTAGTAGGGCTCAAACCTACAATATAACCGTTATGAGCGGTACGTTTCAACCAATTAAACTATAAGCCCCTACGAATCGCTACATGCAATTTGCTCACTTCAGGAAGAGTGGACGAAAAGAGGAGGCCTTTGCTCTATCTGCTTTTTCCTCTTCCTAGGAATGAAGAATTGGATAAAAAAAATGATTTTCTTATTATATATATATATATATATAGAATATTATATATCTATTATTAATTATAATAATATAATAAAGCAAGCGGCCCTTTCACGACTCAAACTGCTGGTACGCTTTTCGACTCTTAACGACTCAAACGAGCGGGGGCTCTCTATTTGCTTGCAATGCCGGCTGTTTGCCTTTAGTTAGAAGTAGAAATAGGGGGCACCCTTTGCCCCACACTTCAAAAAAAGTACATAAGTAGTGAGAAAGAAAAACTTGGTTACGGGAATCGAAGGTTAGGCCGACTACTTACTTTAGTATAGCTGCACTTAAAAAAGCGTATTCCTACCTCCTTTTCTTCCCCTTTCTGTCAATGTTGCCAATTCCCAAAATACTAATAATGTACCCTCGCGCATACAGTTTCCTAACAACTTTCTTCCTCTGACTTCTTTAGCCACTTCCGCATCTGTCATAATCGGGAGAGCTTGCTTTGTGGCGGAGCATTTAGCAATGCCAGCAGCCTGGTAAAGGCTGGCTGTCTGGGGACAGGTTAAGGCAGGGCCTGCTGTTCTTGCTTCTTATGAGATTGGGTGAGGGAATCAGAAAAGGGGCTCATAAACCAGGCAGGCGGGCTTTTAGGCACACGGAAAAGGGGAAGTGGATGAAGGGTGCTTCTCAGCTAGAGTTGGGGGTGGGTCGCTTTAGTGGCTAGGGTGAGTCTTCTCACATGGCTAGACGCCCAGCTCTAGACGAAGCTGCAGGGGTTACCACCACATCCTCTCCCGATAGACTTGAAGCTTTTCATAGTCAGGCGGGGTAGAAAATCTTCTCTCAAAAAGAGACAAACCAGAGATGACAAGAGGAAGGTATTCGATTGAAAAAATAGAAGGCAGTCAGAATAGCTTCAGCCCATACAAGTAGAAATCTCAATGTTAGGTACAGACCCCAACATTCCAGTAGAAATAAAATATCTAAGCCTTGGGCTGAAGGCATGTCCTAATCTATGACGCCACAACAAAAAAAAAGGAGTAGAGGGAACACACCAGACACAACAGAAAAGGCAAAAGACTGAGGCAAACGAAGTTTCTCCAAAAAAGAGAGCTTGCCAACTCTATGGTCCTTCCCAATCCCTTTACTCCATAGGGCCTCTCGCATGAGATCCCGACAAGACAGGAGGTAGGAGAGAAATATAAGCATTTATTTCAAGCCGGAAAGAAGATTCACTAAGAGAGCGGGAAGATGAAAAAGAGTAGAACATATTCGATGATAACGAGAGAGAGTATCAAGACTAGCTAGAGGGGATTGTTTGGAGTTTGCAGTTTAAACAATAAGGAACTTAGGTGGAGAATGAAGAGAAGAAAGAAGTGAAGAAGCACCAGTCATATTCTTCTTCTTTGATGCACCCGAAGCATGTTCAGCTGCAAGAACCTGATCTGAAGCACCCTAAGTAATAAAAGATTGACCCCCAGCACCCAACCTAGTAAAAGGGAGAAAGTCGAGTCTCCTTGGATCTCACACCAGTAACTGCTCTCTTAATGTCTGGTGGAGGAACTCGATGTTGAATTAAGGATCTAACATTCTCGAACTCAGGCCTCAAGCCCATCAAAAACTTAGAAATCCCCTTTATACTCTATAAAGCTATTCTATGTTATATGAAATTCTTCCCGACAAGAGCCTTTAGGGTGCCCCTATCTTAGAAAAGGGTCCCTCTTACTCATCAGCTGGTCCCATAGAAGCCTAAGCCTTCGGTAATAAATAGAATAGCACACTTATTTCTTTATTTTACCCATAAGCTAAGGCATGTTCTTCATGTTGCAACTGATAGAAAGGTGGACCTGATAATAAAGATTACTTATGTAATCCCAAATATCTTTAGCAGTCGCAAAAAAAGGTGACGGTGTATATGGGGCTCAAAGGAAGTACACAAGGCATCCCATTTAAAGCTAAGCACTTTTCATCTTTTGTAGTAAAAATCCCCTTCTCTAGTTTTGGAAAATGGAAGCACATAAGCACAAGATTTTTTTCCTGAGCAAATCATTCTTCATCGCATAAGCCCATGACAAGTCATTTCCAGATGCTTCTTTCGAAAGAGCACGGGAAAAGCCTATGGAATCCATTGTACTAAGACCTGAAAGATCATCCAAGGACTGAAAATCGGGACTCAAAAAACTAGTCAAGAGGGCTTAACTCAAGTAATCACTCAAGAGAAGAAAGGATTTTAGCTTGCTGGATTTGGAAAAGAAAGAAAAGAAGAAGCCGGGTCTTCTTTTTTCTTTTTTTTTAGGACAATAAATGGGCTTAAATTAAAGAGCTAGGGCGGTGGCAAGAGTATCCCACAAACTCGAGTTCAAGACCCCACTTGAGGAAGCAACCAAGCTTTCTCCTCTAGTCTCTTGCCTCTTTAGCAAGCTCTTCCATTCTCTTCTCCTATGCCATAGTGGAGTAGCTTTGTCCATCATTTAGCATCAGTGCATTCTGAAGCGACTGCAGCATCTGTTTTCACTTTCACCACCTATACCACTGTCCAAAACTTTGCTTCTTAAGCTGCTAGCTCGATATTATGGTCTGGCTTTCGAACTGGAAGGGGTTAGATTTTATTTTCAATCTATAGGGGATGTGGGCTTTAAGACCCTTATATCGAAAGATTTTATTTGAGTGTTCTAATTTTGGACCTTGATTCAACCAAGACTTTGACTATATTACTAGCTCGATAGCCAAAACTACTCGAAAAAAAGGATAGGAGATTATCCTCTTTATTCATGGAGTGTTCCCCTCGTTGGTTATTTGAATGTTAGGATGGGCCACCTGGGATAGAAGGAGTTGTTAGGGAAGCTGGCCTGATGAGAGAGGCATATAATTACGCTTCGCTGAGTAGAATTCGCCGAGCAGAAGCAGGAATCTTGTCCTTTCTGCTTTAGACATTAGGTGCAAACCTACAAGTGTTCTTGCCTTTTCCTTTACATACCCTATATTAGTCAAAGAGAGTTTATTCCCGAAGGGGGATGGAAAAATATAGCAACTCATACTACCTAATATTCCGCTCTAGGCCTAGTGCTACTCGCAGTAGATTAAACCAT
The DNA here is from genome assembly GCF_001633185.2 of Quercus lobata. NCBI lineage: Eukaryota > Viridiplantae > Streptophyta > Magnoliopsida > Fagales > Fagaceae > Quercus > Quercus lobata. The sequence goes on along the minus strand of NC_044905.1, from coordinate 29,457,087 downwards.
CCGCCTAGATCGGAAAGAGATAGCTCTAAGAGCAGCTTTCCCCGTTCTGATCGGTGCATCCAGAGCAAAGCAACCTCCCCTCTAAGATTTTTTGAGTTAGCCATAGGTAGGAAAGATGCCCACTCTTTTGACCTGCCTTACCCTTCAGGGCAGTTCTTCCTTATGAAGGTGGGACTGTAAAAGAACTAGTTGAAGTACCTACTCCAACTACTGCTTTTTCTACTATAGCTACAGCTGCTGATCGATCTAGTCCTTTGATCTAGTCTAATCTTTTTTCCAGTAGCCGGTAGAAGTCTAATGTACTATAGCCGAAAGGCATTAAGCTAATCATGGTTCTCGCTCTTAGCCATTGGGAGTCCGATGCAATGGGCAGCGCAACCAAGCTTGACATCTTCGGTTCTCCTTCTTCTCTCTATTGAATTATTCCTGGTGATAGTTTTTAGACCCCTTAAAAGAATTGATTTAACCTAGGTAATTAGCGAAGTTGTTACTTAATCCAATTTAACAAATCTAGGTTATCACAATAATAAAGATCAGATCACGCAAAACAGCAGAAAAATAAATAACACAAGATATGATCACTTAGGAAACCAAACCGGTAAAAACCTGGGGAGGATTTGACCTAGCTATCCTTAAGGTAAACTTGAATCCACTATCTTGAAAGAATTAAAGTTCATACAATAAGACTTACAAGCCCCCACGCTCGACTTCTTATTGCTACCAACCAGTAGAACTTACTGACACGACCACGTGCAAGCTCCGAATCCATGGACTCTTTCTTTCTTGGATTCACCACCAGATACAAGCACACCTGCTTGTGTTTTCTTTAAGTTTCAATGGCAGCAACTGAGTTGATCATTAAAGTGTAGATAAATCTTCTCTTTGAAAACCCTAAGTTTGTGTAAAGGAAAGCTCATCTAGATCTCACAAGAGATTTACACAAACAGTAATATAAGCAACACTAAAACGTGGTTAGGATTTTCCTTTTATACTTAGGACAAATAAGAAACCCTAAAAATGTTTTAAAACAACTAGGGCTGAGTTGGAAAATTCTGCAAAAAAACATTTTGCCCGAGCTTCGATCAATCGAGCCAGGCCGAAATGCATTAATCTTTTCTGCATTAAGCTCAATTCCAACTTTACATAAATGCACAACTTTGAGCAAGACTAAAACACTTCTAAACACATTGTTTTGGTCATGGTTTGCCAATAATACAAATCAGAGTTCTAAATACATAAAAACCTAAGTCTTTAGAACCTAACAAACTCCCCCTTTGGCAATCCGTGACAAAACACAACTAGAAGCTCAAAGTTTACAAAATAAAAGTCCTTTACAAAAAGAATGCTCATAAAACAAATTCAATCCTAACTACTATCCATCAATTGCAAGTGTAGACAGTAGCTCAATTGAATCAACCTGTATATTTCTTGAAACACTAAACAAAATGCATAACCGCATGTGTGGAAACAATACAAGTAAACAAATTAAATTCTTGATTTCAAACAACACACAATAAAGACATATATCAATGAATACCTCATAAATATAAATCAATAAAAAATTTGAAACAAGAAACATATAAGGTAACAAAAAAAACAACACTCCTCCTAACATGAATATCCCATCAAAAACATGGCAAGAGCTAAACAGGTAAAATACAAAGTGAGGCACCTAGATACAATCTAAACTCCACAAGCTCCAACCAAAGAAAATACTTTCCCCCTGAAAACAAAAACTCTACAAAGTACTCCCCATTTTTGTGACAAAATGCCAAAGGGCAAACAAACACCATTATCAAAAGGGAGGTTGTCTAAACTGTGCCAACTTCGCACGCAAGGCATAGATCTCATCGAGCACGTCCACCAAAATCTATCCATGAGCCTCCTAAACGGTCAAGACATGATCCAACGTACGTCGAATGTCTGAATCATCCGAAGTAGTCAATGGAGGAACATCAGCATCAATAGTAGCAGCAGCACCTATAGAAGAGGGAGAAGGGGGAACAGCACCAAATGACTCACCCCTAGGACGCGAAGGAACAGCTTGCAAGTGAGTAGCCCTCTGTCTAAAAAAGGTGGCACCTATGGGAGCAACGACATGCACAAGCTCACCAGATGGGAAACCATCTAGACCTAAAAAAAGCAAAATCTTATGAATGAAAATAGGATGAGTAAGCATATGCCCTATGGCAGAACTCCTATGAACCTCGTTCAAAAAATGAAGGAACAGATGAGGGAAACTAATCGACGCACCAGAAACAAATGCATACAAAAACACACATCGCTCTAGAGGGATGGTGTGGAAGTGAGAAATAGGCCACAACGAATAACACGCTATCCTAAAGAAAAGATAGGCAGTCTCAGTAAGCTCAACGAACGTGATCTGAGGATCAGAACCCCACTGGATAGATGACCAAGTGATGTATGATATGACAACATCTAAAGAGGGTGACTCATCATAGGGATAGGCAGGCTCCCGAACAACCAGAACCTAAGAGCCTTAGCCACTACCCGAGGGGTAATGGTGAACTCAACACCTCGTATCCAACTCCTAACAAGGGTGTTGGAATCATAGATGTGGCAAGAGAGGTTCGCGAAGAACTCTCTAATCAGTGTAGTCGTGGGTGAATGATCTATCTCTAAGAGAGACAACTAACCTCTAGACTCAAAGTTAGCCCTAATGGCTGGATCAATCTCATCTAAAACCACAGTGCGCTCAGCCCAAATCTTATGCTTACAGTTCAAAGTATCAAAGGCCTCTCTGCACTTATCATTCCTAAACGCCTCACTCCTAGAGGGAGACTCAGAGGAAGTGGAAGGGGTCCTATGGGCTCTAGTTTTCCTAGGCATGGTTCTAGGATAAGGACCAAAACACAAAGCAAAGAAAAACAAAAACTAAGGGCAAACTGCAAGTTAGCACAAAAAAAAGATATAGAACAAAATCGATATGATGCATGAACAATTTAAATGGTATGATGCATGTCCTAATGCAGTGCAAATAAGTCCAAAGAAGTTCAAATTCACAAAATTGGCTTGAACATAGAGGTATTAACATAAAAACCCCAAAATATGGAAAACCACTTGATCAATTTGAAAGATATTGACTAATTGATCATCTTACAAGATAAATTTTAGAAAATAATGACCAATTACATCAAATGATCAAGCCAATTTCATCAATTTAACCTAATTTGAACAAAATCCCCAAATCGGATCAATTATAAACCCTAGAATTTTCAATTTTTCACAAACCACAAAATTGATCAAATTAAACCACAAGGATCATGATTATAACATCCCTGAATCAAATGTCAGCGTGTGTGCATGAATACTTGTAGATAGCACATTAAGAGGTCCAATAAACAATTGCAAAATTCTTTAGAAAGAAAAGAAAATAAAACTCATATCAATTATGTACGAAAATGCCCTTGGGTCAGATTGGTCAAGAATTTTGACCTGAATCCAATATCGGCGTTTTTGCATCAAAACTTGTAGATAGAATATATAGAGGTCCAATAAACAAATGGAAAATTCTTAAGGAAAAAAAAAAAAAAAAAAAAAAAACTTGATTTTTTTTTTTGGTACTAGATTGCCCTTAAGTCCGACTGGTCAAGAATTTTGACCAAAATCAAAAGTCAGCATGTGGACTTGAAAACTTGAAGAGAGCACATGAAGAGGTCCAAGAAAAAAATGCAAAATTCTTTAGAAAGAATAGGAAAAAAAAATCGTATCAATTTTGTACGAAAATGCCGCTGGGTCACACTGGCCCAAAATTTCGACCTGAATCAATTGTTGACGTGTGTGCATGAAAACTTGAATATAGCACATTAAGATGTCCACCAAAAAAAGGCAAAATTCTTTAGAAATAAAAGAAAAAAAAATTGTATCAATTTTGTACGAAAATACCCATGGTTAGATTGGTCTAGAATTTTGACCTGAATCCAATATCGGGGTGTGTGCATGAATACTTGTCCATAGCACATCAAGAATTTTGACCTGAATCAAATCTCGGCGTGTCTGCATGAAAACTTGAAGATGGCACATTAAGATGTCCACCAAAAAAACTGAAAAATTCTTTAGAAATAAAAGAAAAAATAATGTATCAATTTTGTACGAAAATGCCCATGGTTAGATTGGTCTAGAATTTTGACCTGAATCCAATATCGGCGTGCGTGCGTGAATACTTGTACAAAGCACATTAAGAAGTCCAAGAAACAAATGCAATATTCTATTGAAAGAAAAGAAGTAAAAAAAAAAAAAATTCGTATCAATTCTGTACGAAAATGCCAAGGGTCAAATTGGTCAAGAATTTTGACTTGAATCAAATCTCGGCATTTTTGCACGAAAACTTGTAGATAGTAAATATGGAGGTCCAAGAAACAAATGAAAAATTCTTTATTAAAAAAAAAAAAAAAAAAAAAAAAAAAAACTCAACTTTTTTTTTAAACTGAATTACCCCTAGGTCTTACTTGTCAAAATTTTTGACTTGGATCAAATGTCGGCGTGTGGGCATGAAAAATTGTAGATAGCACATTAAGAGGACCAAGAAAGAAATGCAAAATACTTTCGAAAGGAAAGAAAAAAAAAACTCGTACCGATTTTGTACGAAAATGCCTCCGGGTCAGATTGGTCAAGAATTTTGACCAAAATCAAATATCAGTTTTTCTGCTTGAAAACTTGTAGATAGGATATATAGAGGTTAAAGAAAATAATGGAAATTTAAAAAAAAAAAAAAAAAAAACAGCTCTTTTTTTTTTTTTTTTTTTTTTTTGGGTACTAAATTGCTCCTAGGTCCGACTGGTGAAGAATTTTGACCTGAATCAAATGTCGACGTGTGTGCATGAAAACTTGTAGATTGCACATTAAGAGGTCCAATAAACAAATGCAAAATTCTTTAGAAAGAAAAGAAAAAAAAAACTCATATCAATTATGTACGAAAATGCCCCTAGGTCAGATTGGTCAAAAATTTTGACCTGGATCCAATATCGGCGTTTTTGCACGAAAACATGTAGATAGCATATACAGAGGTCCTAAAAACAAATGGAAAATTCTTTAGCAAAAAAAAAAAACTCGAGTTTTTTTTTTGCACAAAAATTCCCCCTAGGTCTGACTGGTTAAGAAGTTTCACCTGAATCAAATGTCGGCGTGTGTGCATGAATACTAAAAACTCGTATCAATTTTGTACGAAAATGCCCTTGGGTCAGATTGGTCAAGAATTTTGACCTGAATCAAATCTCGGCGTTTTTGCATGAAAACTTATAGATAGCAAATATAGAGGTCCATGAAAAAAAAATAAAAATTCTTTAGGAAAAAAAAAAAAAAACACTCGACTTTTTTTTGAACAAAATTGCCCCTAGGTCCTACTTGTCATGAATTTGACCTGGATCGAACGTCGGCGTGTGTGCATGAAAAATTGTAGATAGCACATTAAGAGGTCCAAGAAATAAATGCAAAATACTTTCGAAAGAAAAGAAAAATAAACTCGTATCAATTTTGTACGAAAATGCCCCGTGGTTAGATTGGTCAAGAATTTTGACCTGAATCAAATATCGGCATTTTTGCTTGAAAACATGTAGATAGCATATATAGAGGTCCAAGAAACAAATGGAAAATTCTTTAGCCAAAAAAAAAAAAAAACTTGAGTTTTTTTTGTACGAAAATGCCCCTAGGTTCGACTGGTCAAGAATTTTGACCTGAATCAAATGTCGGCATGTGTGCATGAAATATTGTAGATAGCACATTTAGAGGTCCAAGAAACAAATGCAAAGTTCTTTCAAAAGAAAAGAAAAAAAACTTGTATCAATTTTGTACGAAAATGCCCCTGGGTCAGATTGGTCAAGAACTTTGACTTGAATCCAATATCGGTGTTTTTTGCATGAAAACTTGTAGATAGCATATATAGAGGTCCAAGAAAAAAATAAAAAATTCTTAAGGAAAAAAAAAACTCGATTTTTTTTTTGGTACTAATTGCCCCTAGGTCCGACTGGTCAAGAATTTTGACCTGAATCAAATGTTGGCGTGTGTGCTTGAAAACTTGTAGATAGCACATTAAGAGGTCCAAGAAACAAATGCAAAATTCTTTAGAATGAATAGGAAAAAAAAACTCATATCAATTTTGTACGAAAATGCCCCTAAGTCAGACTGGTTAAGAATTTCGAACTGAATCAAATGTCGGCGTGTGTGCATGAAAACTTGTAGATAGCAAAAAAAAATTGTATCAATTTTGTACGAAAATGCCCCTAGGTCAAATTGGTCAAGAATTTTGACTTGAATCCAATATCGGTGTGTATGCATGAATACTTGTAGATATCACATTAAGAGGTCCAAGAAAAAAATGAAAAATTCTTTTGAAAAAAAAAAAAACCTCGTATCAATTTTGTATGAAAATGCCCCAGCGTCAGATTGGTCAAGAATTTTGACTTGAATCAAATCTCAGCGTTTTTGCATGAAAACTTGTAGATAGCAAATATAGAAGTCCAAGAAACAAATTAAGAATTCTTTAGGAAAAAAAACACTCGACTTTTTTTTGAACTAAATTGCCCCTAGGTCCTACTTGTCATGAATTTTAACTTGGATCAACTGTCGACGTGTGTGCTTGAAAAATTGTAGATAGCACATTATGAGGTCCAAGAAACAAATGCAAAATACTTTTGAAAGAAATGAAAAAAGAACTCGTATCAATTTTGTACGAAAATGCCCCGGAGTCAGATTGGTTAAGAATTTTTACCTGAATCAAATATCAGCTTTTTTGCATGAAAACATGTAGATAGCATATCTAGAGGTCCAAGAAACAAATGGAAAATTCTTTAGCAAAAAAAAAAAAAAACATGAGTTTTTTTTTGTACGAAAATGCCCTTTGGTCCGACTGGTCAAGAATTTTATCCTGAATCAAATGTCGGCGTGTGTGCATGAAAAATTGTAGATAGCACATTAAGATGTCCAAGAAACAAATGCAAAATTCTTTTGAAAGAAAAAAAAAAAAAAAAAACTCGTATCAATTTTGTACGAAAATGCCCCTAGGTCAAATTGGTCAAGAACTTTGACCTGAATCCAAATTGATGTTTTTGCAAGAAAACTTCTAGATTGCAATGTGTAGCATCATGATTACAAACCCAAACTTTGGCAAACACACACCAAATAAATACTATAGGAAACATATAAGTGTTTTGGGCGACATAACAAAAGCGGGAAAGCAAAGAAAAGGGGAAGGGAACTGCATGATCATCAATGGAGTTCGAAAATGAGAGTCTGGTCTCCAAAACGACTAGGCCCACCAACGCTAGAAAGAAGGCACTCGCGACGACCCTCCAAATCTGCCACCTTATTCTTTAGAATCTCAATACGGGCATCTATAGCATCAACGGCTGGCTGAACTCTCCTCATAAAAAGGGCTTCAAGAAATCCTCCCTAGCAAAACAACCAAGACGAAATTTTTGCATAAAATTTCCACGACTGCTGTAGATCATCACCAAGTGAGAAGGGAACTCGAAAACCATAAAAATCCACGTAAGGAGGACCAAAAGCCCAGAAGTCTACCGGGCCAAGGTCATTAGTCTCAGCCTGGTCAAAGCGGGCAAAGAAGGTTGCAACATCATTTGCAGGGTCTTAGACGGCGGCAGAACTTCTACCCACCTCAAACTGAGAAGGGGCAATGGGAAGCGGACCTATAAAGAAAAAATGCAAGGCAAAATGAGAAGCCATGGTCTGGGAAGAAAAGATTTACAAAAAAAGAATATAATAAAGGGGAAAGGAAACTTGCTGGAGCTACAAGGCTTTGGGGGCTGCGGGTGTAGCGAAAATAAGTACTGTAGGTACAGCAGAAGCAGGTGCAGTATGTACGGCTGAAAAGAGTGTTGAACGTGCGACAGGAACGGGCGCTACAGGTATGGCAGAAGTAGGCATTCCCACTCCTGCTGCGACTCCTGGCCCCTCATAAGTCTCTGCAAGTAGGGAAATAGGCGTACAAATGAAACACAAGTACACATAAAAAAAGGGAGAAAAGACACATACCCATAAAGTCAGGCTCGGGTGAAGCACTCTCTTCTTCGTCAGAATCAGAAATCCTTTTCTTTAGGATAGGCGCATCAACAAGATCCTCAAGAATGTTATCGAACCCCTCAAAGGATAAGTCTGTATCAGGACCACGTGTATCGGAACCAGGAATGGAGGAAGAAACAACAAGAGAAGCACCTCCCTTTGCAACCTGGGAGATAACTGCAAAAGGGTCACTGGTGGAAATAACATGCGGTAGAACAGGGGGAGTAGTCTTGGCCTAAACGGCAGCAAGAGAAATGGCTCTCTTTGGAGGAGCGGGTGTCTCAGTGAGCAGAGGTGTAGTCTCACCAACCCCTTGGGTATGAGTACCCACTTCTCTAAGTACTGGCTCAGCGGAAGGGGTGGGAGCTTTGGCAGGAGCCTTATGTGCTGCAATAGAGGGAATCGGTGTTGTGAATGCCACATCGACCCCATAAAAAAAGCCCTACATGGGTACACCCATGGAGGTGGAAATCTCCTCAGTAGTAGGGCGATATATGGATAAAGGTTCAGGCTCTTCCTAAAAAAAAAATGGAAGAGGGGGAATATAAATACTGATGTGAAGACCAAAGGAGCTATTAACCATGTGAGGCAAACAAAAGACATATAGCCGAGGGAACACGTGCAAAGAAAAAAAAAAAGACAAGTAAAGAAAAGAGACGTACCTTGGATTTGGGCTTATCAAGCAAAATAGGGCGGGTAACTGACGAGTCCTCCTTATGCTTAGACTAAAAGAAAGGAGGAAGAGGAAATTAACAAGGTTAGCCGCAAGAAAGTTAAGAGGTAGTTTCTAAAAAAAAAAAGGAGGGGAGATGACTTACCCTCCGCTCAGCAGCAGACACATGATGAAGGGTTGTCTTTCTTTTGCTGCCTCGGGTTCTGCTGGCCAGGGAAGCACCTGTAGGTGGCAGTGGGGTGGCAGGCTTGGATTTTTCGGCAGATTTAAGCTTGGCAGGAGCTTTCTTACTCGGTACAAAAATGTTTGTTACTTTGATCTTTTTCTCCCAACCGGGAGGATAATCGCTAGCATGCCAATACCATCCCTTTTTCTCTGCATCCCATTTGTAGATGGCTGACCGATTCTGTCTCCTGGCATACGTCAAAGCAGATTTGGAAGGAAGAAGTAAGCAAGGGTTAACCGAGATGACCATATCAAGCCTATTAGGGGGAATAAGAGAGAAGCCGCGGCTACCCACTAGCTCATCCTCAAATGTAGTCATCACCACTTGCCAATAACCATGCATAGGAGGAGTACAAAGGCCCTCCCTTAGTGAACCGAGAACTGTAACTGCACTGAAACGTTGCCTCCAAAATTGAAAGGCAGTATGCCGCAGAAAAGGGCAGACCGAAGTAGGAGATTCCATAAGGAAGGAAATGTCATTAGGGATATCATGATCTAACCCAAACTACTTTCTTAATTGGTTAGCAAGATAGTGAACGAACCTAATACCCTTGTCGGCTAAGTAAGGCAGCCATCTGACATTAATGGCCACCAGATAAGTGATCCCCATTTCATCAAAACCAGCCAAGGGGGTAGTAGTCCCAACAGTATCAACAAATGAACCCATGGCAGAATCTATGCATGTATAATTTGCACCAAATTCCTAAAAGCCCTCCAAGAAAAACCAACACCTTCATAAAAAGACTTAACAATAGAATAACCAATGGGCTTCAAGCAGACCAGCGGAAAGCAAGCGGAAAATCAGACTCAAACCTACCGCAAAAGTCAGTGATTATCCTCGGACATGTTTGGTACTTATCTCTAGCAAAACGAGCAGGTTTACACTTTGCTAAGTATTGAGTGCAACGCTCAAATAACAACTGCTGCAGTATGAAACAGTGGACGAAAGAGGTAACTATATGGCAGGATCCCGCTTGACTCTCGTCACTACACAGGATGTCTAATTACACATACAGATGCCCCAAGAACATGGGGACCAACGGCAAGCTCACCTTAGCAGATATTTTGATGGCTAAACGAAAGAACAAAGGCTTTATGGCATAGTGGGGATGGGACCTAAAAACAAATTTACAAAGCCAAAACACAACAATAGCCACGTGGCGGGCAGTTACAGAAAACTTAGAAGAAGAACTAACCCAGTATGACAGTTTGGCGTTTCAGGCCATCCTCTTCCTCAGTTCGGCCTCAATAGCCTCCTCTTCCGGGGAAAACTCTAGAGTGGCAGGATCAGCATCACTAAGAATAGGCAGAAGTAACTGATTGGCCATGTCTTCAAGAGTAACGGTGAGTTCACCGCACGAGAAAAAGAACATGTGGGTGGTGGTACACCATTGTCGGACCAAATGTCGGAGGTTGTAGAGGTCCCGGAAGTTCGATAGGTAGCGAGATGAGACGATGGCTTTCAAGACGCCGGCTCGTTGCAACAACCACATGAAGCCCACATCAGACAACTCACTATCTACCCATTCTCTCCAACAGAAGGCAGTACCCAACCCAAATTCGAAATGAATGGGTACAGGAAGTGAGATGCCTTGGTGAATGGCTAGATCAGGGATTGAGGATGCTAACGGAGCCCAAGAGACGTCGGGGTTTCGTCGGCCAAGGGCAAGCCATACGCGACTTGGCAGCGGTGGTGCATAGTCAACAGGAACTTTTGGAAAGTGAGGGTGGACTTCATACCACAGATCGATCAAAAGGGCACATTCATTATTGGGGTTGCGCTGCGTTTCTTCCCTGGTGGATTGCTCCGACTCAGAGTGTTCTGTCTCCTCGCCTACATCAGGAATGGCGGGAGAGTTGGAAGCGATTGCCTTCCTTTACGGTGGGAAGAGCCTTGGCTTTTCACCGGCGACATGGTAAGAGGACTTAGCCGGAAAAGATGGGTACGGGTGTTTGAAAAGGAAAAGGTAGTGAAGAGTAGAAGACGGAGAGCATGTGTTCTTGGAAAAGAAGGAGTTTGTGTTTAATGTGCAGAAGGACTCCTCTTTAAATACCCAGGTCATTAATAACGGCACGAAGGAAGACGACGGGTCAACCATCAGAATGGGATGAAATTAATGAAACGGCAGCTATGCTTAGAAAATAACTGCCAAACTGGAAAATTTGAAGAGATAACCCTGTTCGCAACAGGAAAGAAAAAAAAATATAAAATAATATATATGAGGAAGGGTCCACTGCTTAAAAAGGCCCGCGAAGAAAGAAGAAAAGGAAGAGAAGAGAGAGGACAGAAATGTCTTTTCGTTCACATATGAACCGCAAGAACGTTTCATATGTTCAGGGGGCTAAACGTTGAGGGCCATTTGTGAGAATCCAGGTGCAAAGAAAGAAAGCCCAATAATAAGGGTAGCAAGGAATTGGCAAAGCAAACAGCAAAACCATCAGGCTCAAGTGGCAGGAATAATGGATCACAGGCCCAAAAAATAAACAAACAGGCCTTGAAGAGGCAAGTGGGCTTAAAGAAGCCCGAAAAGAGGTAAATAGCATCCCATGGGCAGTGTATGATGTAGAAAAGTGAGAAAATGCTACCGCAGGCCCAAAGTAATGCAAACTAAGAAAGTAAGGAGTTTATGACAGGTCCACGAACCCCAAGGATGAGAATAAGGTTATTGGGCTAGGGAAGCCCAATGAAGTTAGTAAAAGCCCATGGGAATACAGAATTAGCAAAAGAGCCGAGGAAGCCCAAAGAAAGCAAACAGGCCAAGGATGCCCAAGGAAAAGAGAAAAGGGATATAGGAACCCATAAATAAGAGAAACCCAATGGCCATACCAAGCCACTGGAAGAAGGAGTAAACGGTTGGCCTAAAAGAGGCCCAGTAGGATTAAATCATTATAGCAGGAATAATAGAACGATATGGCAAGAAATGAGGGAAACCAAGGAGTGGGCCAAAGAAATGTAAGGTCCATCATCAAATAAAGCCCAGCTCCTAAGAGGAGCGGGAAAACAAAAAGTAGCCCACATAAAAGGTCAAAAAACACGGACGGCGAGCCTCCATACCATGGCAGATAAATGGGCAATAGGCAGATTCTAGACACATATAGAATGAAGGCATGCACAAGGCCTAGGGACCACCAGCCTGTACCTGACCAATACAGAGTATGGTGAGGTCGGGGGGTCAGAGATTCAGAGGGCATGGTTTGGAGGTGAGGAGAGGGGAAAAACCTATTTTGAATGTTCCATCTCAAGCTCTTTCAGGGAGGTGTCCTGTTGGGATGGCTTACTACCCAAAAGAGGCAAGTTGAGTTAGAACTATTAGGTGCATGCCATGAGGGATAGGGAGAGAGAAATAACACAAACCATAGCAGGAAAGGGTACCACGGCAGACTAGCAAACAAAATACACTTCCTTGTCTGGTGATGGGAGGGTGAAACACAGAAGAAACAGTGATGGTAAGGGTGCCACGGTAGACTAGTAAACAAAATACTCTTCCTTGTCTAGTAATGGGAGGTTGACACACAGACGGAACAGTGATGGTCGACCAAAACACCCAAACCAGATAAAGGGAGTTAAGGGCTAAAACAGCAAAATCTGGTTGTGGCAGGCACTATAAAAGGAGGGTCTTGCTATGAACAGGGGGGAGAACGACGGGAACTTCGACTAAGAGATAGAAAACTTAAAAAGAAATAGTAAAGAAACGAGTGGGAAAGGAAAGAAAGAAAACCACAAGAAAGAAAGAAAGAAAAAGTGAGAATTAGAACGGTAGACATGCACAGGTAGATTGGTCCCTTCTCTCCCTCATGAAATCCAGCCCTTTGTGAAAACCTCGAGAGCATCTGTGCAGAAAAACCACTTAGGCCCGTTTCCCTCAGGGCGGTTAATCTCCACGGTAGGACTCTTTCCTGAGAGATTGACTGTGTTGAGAAGAAACATTCTTCCCTTTGTGGCTCTGCTCCCGCGGATTGGATTTTGGTTGATTTCCCTAATATTCTGACTAACCCATGCGTATTAATATTTGATATCCTCTGTTATGTTTTTTTCCATTCCGCAAAGAAAACGATTAATATTTCTGTTGTAATTGAGTTCAAGGGCTGTTCGGCCATTTCCCCACTAAGTGGCTAGATATTTTTTGTTTATTTTATTATTATTATGTCTGTCTACCACGATTTGCTTAAAACAGTTTTGCCTCTGTGAACACATTCCTGGCAAACCTGGCCTAGTTTGCGCACAAGTCAGACCAACTTAAGTAGAAGATAGACCGGCCCCAACTCTCTTATTCAGAAAACATGGGCTTAGTGCAGCAGGAGGCAGCCTAACACCACTAGCACAGCCCACCACCTTACAATTGGCGACTCCGCTAGGAAGTTGGGAAGCAAAAAAAAAAAAAAAAAAAAAAAAAAAAAAACAGATCCCTCGCAAACAATGCCACCAAAGTCCAGGACGACACGGAATATGAATACCATACCCTCGCTAGCAGAATCCAGGACAACAACGCCTCACCAACAACAACCTAACCAAACAGAAGGTGCCAACAGAACGGGGGCTGATCCTCAGCCGCAGCCAAGAGTCCCCACAGACAATGTCAGCACTTTTATTGAAGTATTGCAATCAATGCAACACTCGCAGCAACAAATGATGGAAGAGATCCGTCAACTAAAAGCAGACAAAACAAAGGAGAAAGGCAGCCAGCATGCGGCAGTCAGAGAAGAGACACTAGTAGGAGGTGTCCCATAGAACACAGAACAGCGCTTCATTACTATGGCTAAAATAGCGGCTCTCTTGGAAGAAGAGAGATCTAGAACACCAAAAGAGAGGTTTTACGCACGAAGGCCTCTTGGAGGTTTTACGCACTTTGACCAGAATCCAGTATCGGCGTTTTTAAATGAAAACTTGTAGATAGCACATTAAGAGGTCCAAGAAACAAATGCAAAATTCTTTAGAAAGAAAAGAAAAAAAAATTGTATCAATTTTGTACGAAAATACCCCTGGATCCGATTGGTCAAGAATTTTGACCAGAATCAAATGTCGGTGTGTATGCATGAAAACTTGTAGATTGCACATTAAGAGGTCCAATAAACAAATGCAAAATTCTTTAGAAAGAAAAGAAAAAAAAAAACTCATATCAATTTTGTATGAAAATGCCCCTGGGTGAAATTGTTCAAGAATTTTGACCTGAATCCAATATTAGCGTTTTTGCATGAAAACATGTAGATAGCGTATAAAGAGAACCAAGAAACAAATGGAAAATTCTTTAGAAAAAAAAAATAACTCGACTTTTTTTTGAACTAAATTGCTCCAAGGTCTTACATGTCAAGAATTTTGACTTGGATCAACTATCGGCGTCTGTGCATGAAAAATTGTAGATACCACATCAAGAGGACCAAGAAACAAATGCAAACTTCTTTCAAAAGAAAAAGAAAAAAAAACTCGTATAAATTTTATACGAAAATGCCCTTGGGTTAGATTGGTCAAGAATTTAGACATGAATCAAATATTGGCGTTTTTGCATGAAAACCTGTAGATAGCATATATAGAGGTCAAAGAAACAAATGGAAAATTCTTTAGAAAAAAAAAATTGTATCAATTTTGTACGAAAATGCCCTTGAGTCAGATTGGTCAAGAATTTTGACCTGAATCAAATATCGGCGTTTTTGCATGAAGACCTGTAGATAGCATATATAGAGGTCCAAGAAACAAATTGAAAATTCTTACCCAAAAAAAAAAAAAAAAAACCCGAGTTTTTTTTTGTACGAAAATGCCCCTTGGTTCGACTAGCCAAGAATTTTGACCTGAATCAAACGTCGGGGTGTATGCGTGAAAACTTGTAGATAACACATCAAGAGGTCATAGAAACAGATGCAAAATACTTTAGAAAGAAACGGGGAAAAAAAAAAAACACGTATCAATTTTGTACTAAAATGCCCCTAGGGCAGATTGGTCAAGAATTTTGACCTAAATCAAATCTCGGCATTTTTGCAAGAAAACTAGTAAATAGAATATATAGAGGTCCAAGAAACAAATGAAAAATTCTTTAGAAAAAAAAAAAGAGAAAAAAAGGAAAACTCAAGTTTTTTTTTTGGTACGAAAATGCCTATAGGTCTGACTCGTCAAGAATTTTGACCTGGTTCAAATTTCGGCGTGTGTGCATGAAAACTTGTAGATAGCATCTTAGGTGGTCCAAGAAACAAATGCAAAATTCTTTCGAAAGAAAAGAAAAAAAAAACTCGTATCAATTATGTATGAAAATGCACCTGCGTCATATTGGGCAAGAATTTTGACCTTAATCAAATCTTGGTGTTTTTGCATGAAAACTTGTTGATAGAAAATATAGAGGTCCAAGAAACAAATGTAAAATTCTTTAGAAAAAAAAAATCAACTTTTTTTAACTAAATTGCCCTTAGTTCCTACTTGTCAAGAATTTTGACCTGGATCAAATGTCGGCGAGTGTGCATGAAAAATTGTTGATAATGCATTAAGAGGTCCAAGAAACAAATGAAAAATTCTTTCAAAAGAAAAGAAAAAAAAAACTAATATCAATTTTGTACGGAAATGACCCGGGGTCAAATTGATCAGGAATTTCGACCTGAATCAAATATCGGTGTTTTTACATGAAAACTTGTAGATAGCATATGTAGAGGTCCAACATACAAATGGAAAATTCTTGAGAAAAAAAAACTTGATTTTTTTTTTGTACTAAATTGCCCCTTGGTCCGACTGGTCAGGAATTTTGACTTGAATCAAATGTCAGCGTGTGTGCATGAAAACTTGTAGATAGCACATTAATAGGTCCAGGAAACAAATGCAAAATTCTTTAGAAAGAAAAAAAAAAAAAAAAAAAAAAAAAAAAACTCATATCAATTTTGTACGAAAATTCCCCAGGGTCAGATTGGTATAGAAATTTTGACCTGAATCAAATCTCGGTGTTTTTGCATGAAAACTTGTTGATAGCAAATATAGAGGTCCAAGAAACAAATGAAAAATTCTTTAGAAAAAAAAAATCAACTTTTTTTGTACTAAATTGCCCCTTGGTCCTACTTTTCAAGAATTTTGACCTGGATCAAATGTCGGCGAGTATACAGGAAAAATTATAGATAGCGCATTAAGAGGTCCAAGAAACAAATGCAAAATTCTTACGAAAGAAAAGAAAAAAAAAACTCGTATCAATTTTGTCTGAAAATGCCCTGGGGTCAGATTTATATAGAGGTCCAAGAAACAAATGAAAAATTCTTTAGGAAAAAAAAAATTGGCTTTTTTTTTTAACTAAATTGCCCTTTGGTCCTACTTGTAAAGTATTTTGACTTGGGTCAATTGTCGGCATGTGTGCATGAAAACTTATATATAGCACATTAATTGGTCCAACAAACAAATGTAAAATTCTTTAGAAAGAAAAGAAAAAAGAAAAAAAACTCATATCAATTTTGTATGAATATCCCCTTAGGTCAGACAGGTCAAGAATTTCGACCTGAATCAAATGTCGGCGTGTGTGCATGAAAACTTGTAAATAATAAATTAAGGGGTCCAAGAAACAAATGCAAAATTCTTTTGGAAAAGAAAAAAAAAAAAAAAAAAAAAAAAAAAAAAAAAACTCTTATCAATTTTGTACGAAAAATGCCCCAGGGTCAGATTGGTCAAGAATTTTGACCTAAATCAAATCTCGGCGTTTTTGAATGAAAAATTGTAGATAGCAAATACAGAGGTCCAAGAAACAAATGAAAAATTCTTTAAAAAAAAAGAAAAAAAAAACCAGACTTTTTTTTTTGAACTAAGTTGCCCCTAGGGTCCAACTTGTCAAGAATTTTGACCTGGATCAAATTTCAGCGTGTGTGCATAAAAAATTGTAGACAGCACCTTAAGAGGTCCAATAAACAAATGCGAAATTCTTTCGAAAGAAAAGAAAAGAAAAAAAAAAAACTCGTATCAATTTTGTATGAAAATGCCCTAGGGTCAGATTGGTCAAGAATTTTAACCTAAATCAAATATTGGCGTTTTTGCAGGAAAACTTGAAGATAGCATATATTGCCTCTAGGTCCGACTGGTCAAGAATTTTAACCGGAATAAAATATCAGCGTATGTGCATGAAAACTTGTAGATAGCACATTAAGTGTTCAAGGAAACAAATGCAAAATTCTTTAGAAAAAAAAAAAAAAAAACTCATATCAATTTCGTACGAAAATTCCTCAAGGTCAGATTGGTACAGGAATTTTAACCTGAATTAAATCTCAGCGTTTTTCCATGAAAACTTATTGATAGCAAATATAGAGGTCCAAGAAACAAATGAAAAATTCTTTAGAAAAAAAAAATCAACTTTTTTTGAACTAAATTGCCCCTAGGTCCTACTTGTCAAGAATTTTGACCTGGATCAAATGTCGGCGAGTGTGCATGAAAAATTGTAGATAGCACATGAAGAGGTCCATGAAACAAATGCAAAATTCTTTCGAAAGAAAAGAAAAGAAAAACTCGTATCAATTTTGTACGAAAATGCCCGGGGTCAGATTGGTCAGGAATTTTGAAGATAATCAAATATCGGCATTTTTGCATGAAAACTTGTAGATACATATGTAGAGGTCCAAGAAACAAATGGAAAATTCTTGAGAAAAAAAAACTTGATTTTTTTTGGGTACTAAATTGCCTCTTGGTCCGACTGCTCAAGAATTTTGACCTGAATCAAATTTTAGCGTGTGTGCATGAAAACTTGTAGATAGCACGTTAAAAGGTCTAGGAAACAAATGCAAAATTCTTTACAATGCAAAGAAAGAAAAAAAACTCATATCAATTTTGTACGAAAATTCCCCAGGGTCAAATTGGTACAGGAATTTTGACCTGAATCAAATCTCGGCATTTTTGCAAGAAAACTTCTTGATACCAAATATAGAGGCCTAAGAAAGAAAAGAAAAATTCTTTAGAAAAAAAAAAAAAACGACATTTTTTTTTAACTAAATGGCACCTAGGTCCTACTTGTCAAGAATTTTGACCTGGATTAAATGTCGGCGAGTGTGCATGAAAAATTGTTGATAACGCATTAAGAGGTCCAAGAAACAAATGCAAAATCCTTTCGAAAAAAAAAAAAACTCGTATCAATTTTGTACGGAAATGACTCGGCGTCAGATTGATCAGGAATTTCGACCTGAATCAAATATCGGCATTTTTGCATGAAAACTCTTGGATAGTATATATAGAGGTCCAAGAAACAAATGGAAAATTCTTTAGAAAAAAAAAAAAAATTTGACTTTTTTTTAACTAAATTGCCCTTTGGTCCTACTGGTCAAGATTGACCAGGGTCAAATGTCGACATGTGTGCCTTAAAACATGTATATAGCACATTAATAGGTCCAAGAAACAAATGTAAAATTCTTTAGAAAGAAAAGAAAAAAAACTCGTATCAATTTTGTACGAATATGCCCTTGGGTCAGACTGGTTAAGAATTTCGACCTAAATCAAATGTCGGCGTGTGTGCATGAAAACTTGTAGATAGCAAATTAATAGTTCCATGAAAAAAATGCAAAATTCTTTATAAATAAAAGGAAAAAAAAAATTGTATCAATTTTGTACGAAAATGCCCCTGGGTCAGATTGGTCAAGAGTTTTGACCTGAATCCAATATCGGCGTGTGTGCATGATTACTTGTAAATATCAAATTACGGGGTTTAAGAAAAAAAAATGCAAAATTCTTTTGAAAAAAAAAAAGAAAAAAAAAAAACTCGTTTCAATTTTGTATGAAAATGCCCCCGGGTCAGATTGGTCAAGAATTTTGACTTGAATCAAATATCTGGGTTTTTGCATGAAAACTTGTAGTTAGCATTTATTGAGGTCCAAGAAACAAATGGAAAATTCTTTAGAGAGAGAGAAAAAAAATGACTTTTTTTAACTAAATTGCCCCTAGGTCCTCTTGTCAAGAATTTTGTCCTGGATCAAATGTCAACGTGTGTGCATGAAAAATTGTAAATAGCACATTAGGAGGTCCAAGAAACAAATGCAAAATACTTGAGAAAAAAAAAAAAATCTCGATTCTTTTTTTGAACAAAATTGCCCCTTGGTCTAACTGGTCAAGAATTTTGACCTGAATCAAATGTCAGCGTCTGTGCATGAAATCTTGTAGATAGCACATTAAAAGGTCCAGGAAACAAATGCAAAATTCTTTAGAAAGAAAAGAAAAAAAAAAAAAAAAAAACTCATATCAATTTTGTACGAAAATTCCCCAGGGTCAGATTGGTACAGGAATTTTGACCTGAATCAAATCTTGGCGTTTTTGCATAAAAACTTGTAGATAGCATATATAGAGGTCCAAGAAACAAATGGAAAATTCTTTAGAAAAAAAAATTCGACTTTTTTTTTAACTAAATTGCCCTTTGGTACTATTGGTCAAGAATTTTGACCTAGGTCAAATGTCGGCATGTGTGCATGAAAACTTGTATAAAGCACATTAATAGGTCCAAGAAACAAATGTAAAATTCTTTAGAAAGAAAAGAAAAAAAGAAGAGATAATTACAGCAAACCTACCTGGGGTTTAGCTCGTTTTCACTTTACCAACCCGTGGTTTAAAACCTTACACTTTGCCCACCTGAAGTTAGTCCCGTTAGCCTTGGGTAACCCAACTCTCCGTTTGCCATTAAAAAAACACATTTTTTGGCAAAAACAAATATAACAAGAATCAAAAAGTTGTTTGTTTTGATTGCTTAAGAACTTCTATAAGAACATAGTGAAGGAATAGCAAACCACGGGATAATTTGAGTTCAAAAACAACATTATTGAACAAAATAAAATGAGGAACCACATTACCCCATCACGATTAAACTCAAAAACAACAAAATCCCAAGAACAAACATCAGTGGCAGCATAAATTAAACAGAACCACAATTTCGCAACAAGAACATAAGATTTCCAAAATACCCAAAAACTCAAAATTCCATACAAACAAGCATTATTGAAGCAGAACCACAATAACCCAATAAGAAAACAAACAAACAAAAAAGACCCAAAAAGGAGCATTCGATTAGAACTCAACCTGCGTAACCCATTTCTTTGCACCATTTTTAAGTTCCCCGAGTCAGTATGTCAACAACCTGTTTTGCATACACATTTGATATCATTATCAGTTAAGCCAGTAGGATAGTCCAAGCAAAACTGATTAAGTAACGGCTGGTTTTACTCAAAAAATAAAAATAAAAATAAAACTAATTCCAAAAGATTTAAAGCCAAGCTTTACAGTTTCCCCAATTCATGTGCCTCTTGGTCTACCAGTTTCCTTAGTGGTCTCTCATGAAATCCCACCTATGAATAGCTTCCCCTGATCTGAATCCATTTCCAACAATCCATCGACGGGCACTCTTTTCCATTACGGTAGTCTGGCGCTTCAGCAAACCGCGACAACCCATCAATCCCAAGCCCATTTTCGCCGTCGTTCGGTCTCGTCGGAAACGACCGTACACAGAGACAAAACGGCGGCAAAAGAAGCAACACGAGAAGAAACAAAACAACAATGCTTAATCTGAAAGGAAGCATTACTAGGTTTTCTAGGTTTTTTTCTTTGTGGGCTCTTGAAGAAGAAGAAGAAAGAGATGGGTTTTGGAGATTGGGTATAATGAAAGAGATGGGTTTCTTAAGCAATAAAAAACTCTCACTTTTTTATCTTTGTTATGTGAACTTCTATGTTGTTGTGAAATTGTTGATATTGTAATTTCATTGAGCCATTTGATTGGTGTGTTGTTCCTCCACTTTGTGTTCTTGAAGTTCATAAGTAATGAAAAACCCTAGCTTTTTTATTCTTGTTATATTTGTTTTTGCCAAAAAATGTGTTTTTTTAATGGCAAACGGAGAGGTGGGTTACGGACGGCTAACGGGACGAACTTCAGGTGGGCAAAGTGTAACGTTTTAAACCACGGGTAGGCAAAGTGAAAATGGGCGAAACCTCAAGTGGGTTTGCTGTAATTATCCCAAAAAAGAAACTCGTATCAATTTTGTACGAATATCCTCTTGGGTCAGACTGGTCAAGAATTTCAAAGTGTAGAAGAAAACAAAAGTTGCAGATTAATTAGGGGCACTTTGTAGTTAATATATTTGTGCTTTTCAACCAACCAAATGTACACAAGAAAGCAGCAACAGTGCAGAGGTTGATGAAACTTGGCACTGTGGTAACTGTTTAAAACTAAAAAAAAAAAAAAAAAAAAAAAAAAGGATAAAAGGCGACTCTATAAACTAGGTCTAGTTAACGTGTGCCTAAGAGCAAATCCATTTTTGGAAAAATTTTATCAGGAATTGAAAAAGTTGTAAAAAAATTTTCAATTCTCGATAAATTTTTTTTCAAAAATGGTATACTATTGTGTGCCCTAAGAGCATCTCCTGCAGATTAGTCAAATTTTTGTATTGTTTGGACAATGAACAATGATATTTATTTTTTACTTAGTTACTTTTTTAAATATACTTTCTAACAGATTCTCTATCATTTTCTCCATCTCATTTAAATATTATTTTTTCATTCATTCTTTATTCATTATTTATTCTTGTTTTAACAACTACACATCTTCTAACATTTTTTTATTCAATATTTGATTATTATAATAGAAAAAAAAAACATTTGAAGAATGAATAGTGTGGGGCCCAATAATTTATGGGCCAAGCCCGTTTGCCCATAGAGAATCCGGAGGCCCGAGCCGAGGAGAACCATGGTCCAAACTCTACAATAGGGAGCACAAAACAGTCTTGGGATCCAGCCGAGGACAATTCTGTCCTCGGCAAATCCAAAATCTCACCAGAAGAAGAGGGGTAAAACGGGTATAGGGCCAAACTTAAAAGAGAATCTAAGAATATCCGGGAAAGCTGCTCTCATCTCCATTCAATGCCCTGCCCCTGACAGAGCCGTACTCTTCAGCTTTATCAACCATCCCCAACAATTCTGGGATTGGACTGATGGGACAAATGTCAGTCTTGTAAAGGTTGACCCTACACGTGGACGAAGGGCAGCGAACGCAGGCTAGTATAAAAGAAGAAGTAAGTGAGTCTGGTAGGGGCCCTGGAGACAACGAAAGAAAGAAAAAGACTCCATGAATGGGAATGCCGGAATAACCCATGCTCATAACAGAGAAAATCCACCGTCGGGTAACCGGGACAAGACCACAAGGGTCCTCGGACCAAGTCCGAGGAGCCCATTTTCATAGGGTGCGATGCCGTAGGACTTAAACGTTCAGGCCCAATCTCTTCTGTCTACAGGAACCCTTCTAAGACCCAGACCGGGACATCGCCCCGTGACCAAAGCCAAGCTTTTCAAGCCCACTCTCTACAAATCATATTGTGAGGGATCTTTCATGCGCGAGCCCAACAACGCTATTGGGCCGCAATAGAATCGTGTCCCTACAAATAGTAAAAGATATAGTGTTCTCTATTTGTAGAGAAACACTATAGCAAAGCTAATCTAGAAAATAGAAATGAAGAATCTGTTGGAGTGTGAATGTAGTGTGAATAGTAGTGTTTTTTTTTTTTTTCCACGTGAACAGTAATCTCACATGGGTACACTATTCACGTACTGTTTATGTACTGTTCACGCATTAAAAATATTAAAAATGGTCCCACAATACTATTCACACATTTAAAAATTATTTTGCTACAGTACTTTCAGTTTTCAGTTTCAGTAACAATAAACTCAATCCAAACGGACCCTATAGAGTATCTAGTGGAAATGCTCGGCACACATGAGTAAAATCCAAACCAAAATACTGTTCATTAAGATATAAGATTTGGTGTACCAGTCAAATCTCTTTCTTTTCCCTTCCCCAAAAAAAAAAAAAAAAAAAAATCCTCTTCTTTTATGGTGAGCTGTGATCCGATCTGTCCAAGTTGTGGTCAAGAGGAAGAATCAACCTTTCATGCCCTGTGGTCCTGTCCGGCCTTAGTGGAGGTTTGGTCTCTTCACTTTGCTTGGCTAATCAGGCAAACGAGGAGCTGTTCTAACTTTCTGGATATTGTTCAAGTGTGCTGCTCAAGAGGTGAGTCTTTTGCTATGTTTGCATTCATAACCTCTCTTATTTGGACTCGTCGGAACAGACTAAGAGTGGGTGAAACTCCCCTACCGCTGCAGAAGATCAATTCCGTGGCTTTTGATTCTCTCCAAGAATTCCAGGAGGCGTCTCTGTCTCGGTGTGGCCCTTCTCTTCCCCCCTGTTCAGTCAATTGGTCTCCGCCTCCTGTAAGTTGGGTGAAAGTCAACTTTGATGGGGCGTTATTCAAGGAGTCCGACTCGGCTGGGTTGGGGGTGATTATAAGAAACGACCTTGGTCAAGTTATGGCTGCCTCGGCACAAACCATTCCGCTGCCTACTTCGGTAGAGACGATGGAAGTGCTGGCAGCCCGCAATGCCATATGTCTTGCTAGGGAGCTTCAGTTCAACAAGATAATTATCGAAGGTGATTCGGAAGTGGTGATTAAAACTCTTAACAGGTCTTGCGCCTCTTCCACCAGCTTTGGGCATATAATCCGTGACATCAAGTGTGCTGCTGCTGCTTTCAGTGAGATCATTTTCTGCCACACTCGCAGACAAGGCAACAAAGTAGCTCACGCGATAGCTAGAAGTGCATGTAATTTTTCTCCTTTTATTGTCTGGATGGAGGATGTTCCTCCAGACATCCTCTCTGTGTACACTTCTGAATTAGTGCAATGAAATCTCCTCCCCCCATCTTTCGGGGTGGATTCTCAAAAAAAAAAAAAAAAAATTTATTATATTTAGTTTTTAGTTTTGTTATACGTGTATTACAGTACCACTATACCACTACTGCCACAATGGTTTTTTATTTAGTTACTTTCTTTCTTTTTTGAATTATCTATTTATTTATTTTATTTAGTTACTTCGGTAATGATCTTAGTAAATTAAGTAATTTTTATAATAAGTAAATCAATTACATATTTTTATCCCAAACAAAAAAAACTACTATAATATTGCTATATATACTTACGTATTTGTTCATTTATTATGTTTTCTTAGGATTTAATATTTCTTATTTGTTTTATGAAAATTATAATTTGTAAAAAACATTTAAAAATAGATCTCTATATTTACTGGGGGTATATTTTAGTCTTTTTATTTTACTTATTTAATAAATTTATATATATTAAATTAATTATAATGTAATTGCAGTTCAACCTTAATTCAACTTGCCTGATCCAGGGCTGACTCAAGGCCTAGGCCTAAGGCCCCACTAAAAAACAAAATTTTTCTTGAAAAAAAAGGCCCCATTTTATATAGTCAAAGGCCCAAATTTTTATAAAATTATATATATTTTCTAAAGGTTGTACATTTTTTTTATTAGTGATGTACAAATTTTACTATTAGCTTACAAATTGCCATGTTATTAATCACAAAAAATGTGATATAAACATTCATTAGTTAAATTGATGAAATTCATTAATGAAAAACAATATCACATTATATTTTAAACATTTTATAGTATTTTTAATTAGCGTATTTTTCTTTTTCATTTCTATTAAGACTCTCAAAGTATGAGACAACCTTAACTCAATTGAAACCCTAAAATATTTCAAAAAGATGTGGCAAATGTGTTAAATCATCAATTATAGATTAATCTCCCCTAATAGTTTGAGACTTTGATTTTTGTAAACTAATATTCTACAAAACCATACACCAAATAATATCTATCTCTCTCTCTCTCTTAAAATCAAAATATAAAATTAAAAATTAGATTACAATTTTATTTAACTATGCATCATCTTATATCCAAAATAAAGTATCTTTTCCAATCGCAATATATTTTTATTTCTTTTTATTAATATTTATAATTCAACTATGATATTCAATTCTCTATATGAAATTAACATTAGTCTAGTTGGTATTATTTATGTATTTAATGTATCAAATTAACCTTAATTTAATTAGTATTAAATAATTTTGTTTAATTAATATTTATATATTAAAGGCCCTGCATAAATTTTTCGCCTTAGGCCCCAAATTATGTTGGGCCGCCCCTGGCCTGATCTTAAAAATCTTAAATCTCTCAGTTTTGATTCTGTGAACTTGGGTTTCAAAACCATTGATTCAGTTCGCGAGATAAGAAATTTGAGTATTTGACATAAAGCTAAATAGAGTGAATAGGCCTGTTTGGTTTGTATTAAGGCTATATTCATTTTCTATTTTCATTTTTATACTTATTTTTTATATTTAAATCTTGTACTCATATTTTATTTTCATTTGTTTTAGCATCATTTTCTGCTTTGTCATCTCCTTTGATTTTTTTTTTTTTTTTTTTTTTTAATGACAACCACCAACAAGTAGAGGGAGAGCGTCTTTGATGTGACAAGTCAGTGACAGTGGTACTTACTAATTTAATTTTTTATGAAAATATCACTATAATCATTTTAAAAAAAAAAAAAAACCCAAAAATTTATTCAATTTTTGAGTTCAAATCATAGGAGCTTGCATTATCCTTTAAAAAAAATAAATAATAAATAGAGGAAATGGAAAGAGAACGAAAAAATAAAGTTAGAGTCTATTTGAGATTTGTTTATTTTGCTGAAACTGAAAATTTTTTGTTAAAATTGCTATAAATAAAGATAAAAGTTAGTTGAAATATTACAGTGAGATAAACCTGTTCAAGGATATATCAACACCGACAAAACCGGTCTGATCCCACCGCACCGCTCCATTCAGGGCTCTGCCGAAGGATTCTGACATGGTGGTCGGAGGTAGATCTTCAGTGCCGACGTCGAACCGATGCAGCCATTGAAGTCGAGATGTGCATGCCAACGAAGACCAAACCGACCCGAGCATGGTTTATATATATGTTAATATGTATAAAAATTAAGAAGAAGAAGAGGCTTCAGCGAAAAAAAGAAGAAGAAGAAGAGGCCTAACATTCTAAGAAGAGGCCTGACGTTCATCTATGAACAGGATTGTTCTTATCAAAAAAAAAAAAAAAATTGAATTCTTATCCATTAATGTTCGGGCCTAACGTCCTTATCAGGGACGGTTTGATGCATTTGGGGGCCTAAGATAAAAATTGATCATCTTATTTTAGATGCAAAATTACTACTAATTAAAATGAACTACGAAGAATTTTTATTTTTATTTTTAGAAATTTTATATAGAGAAAAAATTTGAAATTTTTTTTCATACTTGTTGATATGGTAGATTGATAGTGGTAAGTAAAACAGTGGTGTTAGTGGTAGACTTAGATAAAAACTAGTAAAAGTTTGCAAACTAAACTCTTATTATCATTCTTTTTTTTTTTTAGAAGTGCAACATTCACAATATTTTTTACAATAAATCCTAGATTTTAAATTACCTTTTGTTTTCTATTTGAAAATATCACTATAATTATTTTTTTGCCATCAACAATAGACTGTAACAACTTACTACTTAGTATTAATTGTAAAAATATTATGAAAAATATTATGAACATTGTATTTTTCTCTTTTTTTTTTTTTCCATCTGATAAAAAAAATTATTTTATTTATTGTTTATAAATAACTTTATTAGTTAAAATTTAAAGACCTTATTTTTACTTGAAGCCTTAAACGACCGTATTTCTTGCTGAATCACTCAGCCGGCTCAGGTCCTAATCAAAAAGAAATTTTGAATTAAAAAAAAAAAAAGGAAGTTAACTTGTGTCTGGTGGTAGTATCAGACTCTTGAGTGATCTTGTCTGGGTAAGACTAGTATCTCCCTGCATTTTTTGGAAAAAAACATTAAAAAAAATAAAAAAATTGCTGTATGGCCGTACGGGTTTGTGGGTTACAGTCATGCCACTTCGTTTTTTGAGAAAAATAAATAAAAAAAATGCCGCATGATTAGCCATTCTCTTACCACTTGCGTTTTCTGTAAAAAATAATAATAATAATAATAATAATAATAAAAACGATTCCTGTCACTGCAAGATATTTTTCCAACGCAGTGACAGGAATTTTTTCTCTTTTCCAACGCTAGTGCAGGATTTTTTTATTTTTTTTTTCTCTTTTGATCTCAGCCACAGATGTCCTTTCACTTGAGTTGTTTCGAACGCAGATTTCTCCTCTTCACTCTCATTTCTCCTCTCAAGTTGATCTCTAGACTGCTCCTTTCAAGTCTCATACGGTTATACTCTCGCCTCTCAGACTCAGAAGTCAGAACTCAGTTTTCTGGGTTTAATTTTGGTTTTAGATTTTTCTTTTTCTTTTTTTTTAATTAATATTTTATTGTAATGATGATTGGGAGAAAAAAAAAATGATAATGATTAGAAAAAATATTACTTTATTATATAAATATATTATTTTAAAGGATAGAATAGAAAAATAAAAATTTAAAATACTAAAAATATTATAAAATAAGTTGGTATAATTAATAAAATAATTTTTTAAATGTTAAAATAGAATAGAACACCATTTACTAATATTTTTATTGTTTGCTTTTCTTGTTTCCCTGATAAAGTTATGACCCGAAAGCAATTGTCAGGGGGTTTTGTTTGGTCAGAAATATAAATACCAATTCAAAGAGCATGACATGTACATATGACAAAATCTCTAGCTGGGCACTTCTAAGGGGATTATTGGTTTCTGAAAAAGGCCTAAGGAGCTTAGATTCATGTTTTCTGAAGATGGTAAAATTTAGTCTGATGGGCCTGTCTTAATGGGCCTGACGGATAGGTACTGCTTGGTCTGTGTAAAGCGGGGCCCACGCGCTCTAAAGGCCCATCGTGAACAGACATAGTAAGGGCCCATAATCCGGAATCTCTATTGCCTAGAAAAGCCCTAAGATCCAATAAGGGAAATTGTATCAGAGTCCCACATTGGAAAGATCTGGAGGTCAAGAAGAAAAGCAACTCTCTACCACTATAAAAGGAGTAACATTCACGCAAATCAAGATAAGATTAATTGACCCTCTCTAACGTTCTAGAAGAGAAGAAACGAATTCTGACTTGACCTTCGGAGAGTGTTTGGCCGGCACCACACCGGTGCTCTCTAAAGGTTTTCTTCCGTTCGTTCTTGTTGTGCAGATTCTTTGAGCCGCGAGTACGGTGTGACCTATTGGTGACAATTTTCAACGTCATCAGTTGGCGCCGTCTGTGGGAATCGACGACGTGTAGCACTTCATCGCTTCCTAGACAAAAGAGTTACATGGTACTCACACGCTCAATGGCAACCACGAATGACGTTCAGGAAGAAGAAGCCCCTACGACTGCCCTTGAAAAACAGGTCAGGACGCTCGCCGCAGCCGTGGAGCGCCTCACCAAACAAAACCACGACCTAGAAGAGCAGCTGAAACAAAAGAATGCCGCGGCCAATAACCAAGGAGCGGATCAAGAAGGGAACAGCGCTGAAAGGAGAAATCAGGACGGACCACAGGGGAGTAACGCCCCGAGTAAACAAGTGCGACGAGACATTAGCATCCCTTCTCTAACGGATACGGCTCCACAATCCGTCATCGCGGAGATGCAGGCGATGAAGGAACAGATGGATGTAATGATGAACGCTCTCAAGGGGCGAGTGTCCAGTGATCTTGACGACCTTGTAAACCGGACTGACTCGCCGTTCACGGCAACCGTCAACTCTTTCCCCCTGCCGAGCAAGTTCCGTATGCCAAATATGGACAGTTATGACGGAGTCAAGGACCCTCTAGATCACCTAGAGACCTTCAAGACCCTGATGCACCTTCAGGGAGTGGCAGACGCGATTATGTGCAGGGCCTTTCCTACAACCCTGAAGGGAGCAGCAAGAATTTGGTTCAGCCGGCTAGCGCCCAACTCCATTTGCACCTTCAAGGAACTGAGTGCTCAATTTACTACGCACTTCATCGGAGGACATCGACATAGAAAATCCACGGCTTGTTTAATGAATATCAAGCAGCGAGAGGAGGAGACGCTGCGGGCCTACATATCACGCTTCAATAAGGAAGCACTCTCGATCGACGAAGCCGACGACAAGATATTGGTGGCAGCATTCACGAACGGGCTTAAGGGGGGTAAGTTTTTGTTCTCCCTATACAAAAACGATCCCAAGACCATGTCGGAGGTGCTTTACAGGGCCACCAAATATATGAACGCTGAAGACGCGCTACTAGCCCGAGAAGATAGACCCAAGAAAAGGGACAGACAAGAGGATCCCCGACAGGACCAGGGACGGAAGAAAGGAAGAATGGGAGATCGAAGGGAGGACAGACGTCCAAAACCCACGGGCGGAAGATTCACAAGCTTCACCCCGTTGACTGCGCCGCTAGACCAAGTCCTAATGCAGATTAAGGACGAAGGGTCCCTGACGTTCCCGGGAAAGCTGAAGAGTGATCCCAGCAAAAGGTCCAGAGACAAATATTGCCGCTTCCATCGTGACCACGGCCACGACACGGCCGATTGCTACGACTTGAAGCAGCAAATCGAAGCCCTTATCCGACAGGGGAAGCTGCAGAAGTTCGTCAACAAGGGAAGAACAGATCAACCCCCACAGGAACAACACCTCCGCCGAGAAAACGAGAGACCAAGACCCCCAATTGGAGACATAAGAATGATAATCGGAGGAACTGCTGCGGCCGGATCGTCAAAGAAGGCTCACAAAACATACCTTCGGATGGTACAGAATGTCCAGTTGACGGGCAGAGTGCCAAGAATAGCAAACGGAGAAGGCCCTATTGTTGGGTTCACGGAAGAGGATGCATGGCGCCTACACCATCCACACGACGATGCCCTCGTCGTCAGCGTGCGGACAGGAGACTACAACGTGCATCGAGTGTTGATCGACAACGGCAGCTCGGCCGACATATTGTACTATCCGGCATTCCAGCAGATGAGGATTGACAGGGACCTGTTAATACCGACAGACGCCCCGCTCGTTGGTTTCGGAGGGAGTAGGGTATTCCCTTTGGGATCGGTAACGTTACGAGTGACAGTAGGAGACTACCCCCAACAAATCACCAGGAACGTGACATTCTTGGTGGTCGATTGCTCGTCCGCCTACAATGCTATTCTTGGACGACCTACGCTCAACTCGTGGAAGGCGGCAACATCAACTTACCACCTAATGATCAGGTTCCCGACGGAATATGGGGTAGGAGAGCTACGCGGAAGTCAAGTTGCCGCACGAGAGTGCTACGTTGCTATGATGGAGATGCAAGACCAAATCCAGGCCTTGAACATAGAAGAGCACCGAACGGTGGCGGAACCAACAGAGAAGCTGGAGGAGATAACTCTGGACAGTTCCAATCCGGACAGAACAACCAAGATCGGAACGCTTGCCAAACCCGCAATCCGTCAAGAGCTCGTAGCTTTCCTGAGGAGCAATAAGGATGTGTTCGCCTGGAGCCATGACGATATGCCGGGAATCGATCCCTCCGTCATGGTACACAAATTGAATGTATTGCCCTCATTTCCACCCGTCCGACAAAAGAAGAGAGTGTTCGCAACGGAAAGAGACCAAGCAATAGCGGAGGAGGTCCGCAAACTCCATGAAGCAAGCTTCATCAGGGAAGTCTACTATCCCGATTGGCTGGCGAATGTGGTAATGGTAAAGAAAGCGAGCGGCAAATGGCGTATGTGCGTGGATTTCACCGATCTTAACAAAGCATGCCCTAAAGATAGCTATCCCCTTCCAAGAGTCGACGTCCTAGTAGACTCGACGGCTCAACACCAATTATTAAGTTTCATGGACGCTTTCTCGGGTTATAACCAGATCCGCATGCACGAGGCCGATCAGGAAAAGACATCGTTCGTAACCAGCCAAGGACTATTCTGTTACAAAGTAATGCCATTCGGCCTGAAGAATGCGGGCGCAACATACCAAAGGCTAATGAACAAGATGTTCGCGCAGCAAATCGGGAGGAATGTTCAAGTCTATGTTGACGACATGCTGGTGAAGAGCCGGATAGAAGAAGACCACCTGGAAGATCTTAAGGAAACGTTCAGTACGCTACGATCCTACAACATGAAACTCAATCCGGGGAAGTGCGCATTCGGCGTAACGGCAGGCAAATTCCTAGGGTTCATGGTATCCCAGAGGGGGATTGAGGCTAACCCGGACGAAATCCGAGCCATAGTAGAGATGGCCCCCCCGCGAAATGTGAAGGAGATACAAAGCCTTAACGGCAAGATAGCGGCATTAAATAGATTCGTGTCGAGAGCCACGGACAAGTGCTTGCCCTTTTTTCGCACATTAAAGAAATCCTTCGAGTGGACGGACGAGTGTCAGCGGGCGTTCGAGGAATTAAAGGCATACCTATCTTCGCCACCCCTTTTGAGTCCCTCGCAACCTGGTGAAGAACTTTTCCTCTACTTGGCCGTCTCCTCTGTCGCCGTCAACGCTGCTTTAATTAGAGAAGAGGATAATGCACAGAAGCCTGTATACTACGCCAGCCGGGCGCTCCGCGGCGCCGAAGAAAGATACCAACCTATGGAGAAACTCGCTTTCGCATTGATAACGGCGGCTCGCAAGCTGAAACCTTACTTTCAAGCCCATACCGTGAACGTAATGACCGACAAGCCCTTGCGAAGGGCACTGAGTAATCCTGAAGCCGCAGGTCGACGCTGTGGGCAATAGAATTGAGTGAGTTTGATATCAAGTACCGTCCGCGTGTGGCCATCAAAGGACAAGCTGTAGCCGACTTCATAGCAGAGTTTACGCGAGACGAGGACAAGGGGGCAGAAGAACCCCCCAAATGGAGCATCTACACCGACGGGTCATCCAATCGGCGAATTGGAGGGGCCGGCATAGTGTTGCTGTCACCAGAAGGAGACAAGATCGAATGTATGGTCCGTCTAGACTTCCCCATTACCAACAATGAAGCAGAGTACGAAGCGGTGGCGGCAGGACTCGACCTGGCCAAAGCCGCCGGAGCGGAAAGTGTAGCCGTTCATTGCGACTCTCAGGTCGTGACCAATCAAGTAAACGGAGACTATGAATGTAAGGGGGAAAGGCTGAAGAGATATCTTGATCAAGTGAAGGCGAGAATCAACGGGCTAAAAGCGACGGTCGTCCAAATCCCCAGAGGAGAGAATGAGCTCGCCGATCGCCTAGCCAAAGCCGCTTCAGCAGAACATGTGACGACACCGGGTAATGTACTTTCCTTTGTTCAAGTCTTTCCACTAATAGACCCCGACAATATGTAGGAGATACGCTCGAAAGAAACTGGACTACACAGATAACTTCATACTTGAAGGACGGGTTACTGCCACAAGAGAAGGAGGCAGCGAGGAAACTAAAAGTCCAAGCGGCGAGATTCGTCTTGATAAAAGACATTCTTTACAAGAGGGGTTTCTCCCGTCCTTACCTAAGATGCCTCGGGGTTGAAGAGGCAGACTACGTAATGAGGGAAGTACACGAAGGGATATGCGGGAACCATTCTGGGTCGCGGTCGTTGGTGCACAAACTGGTACGAGCTGGGTACTACTGGCCAACCATGCAGAAGGATGCCGAGTCTTACGTTAAAAGCTGCGACAAATGCCAGAGGTTCAGCAATTTTATCGGACAGCCAGCTGAGGAGCTGACACCTATGACGGCTCCATGGCCGTTCGCTCAATGGGGACTGGATATCATGGGACCTTTCCCAACGGCGGTAAGGCAGCTAAAGTTCTTGGTAGTGGGTATTGACTACTTCACCAAATGGGTAGAAGCGGAAGCCTTGGCCACCATTACAGAAAAGAACATTAGAAGTTTTGTTTGGCGGTGCATCGTATGCAGGTTTGGTATTCCTAGAGTCCTTGTCTCGGACAACGGGAGGCAGTTCGACAACAGCCACTTCCGGGATTTCTGCACACAGCTAGGAATAAAAAACCACTACTCATCACCCGCCCATCCTCAGGCCAATGGCCAGGTTGAAGTCACGAACCGATCCCTGCTAAAGATTATCAAGACTCGGCTCGAGGGGGCAAAGGGAATATGGCCCGAAGAATTACCGAGCATACTTTGGGCGTACAGGACGACGGCGAGGACTCCGACAGGAGAGACGCCATTCCGACTGACATACGGGAATGAGGCGGTCATCCCCGCAGAAGTTGGCCTCACAAGTTACAGGGTTCATAACCATGATGAAGGCAGGAACGACGAATCAATGAGGCTACAGCTGGACCTGATAGATGAGGTAAGGTCGGCAGCGGAGCAAAGGATCGCAAGATACCAGGAACGCATGGCCAGACATTACAACTCCAGGGTCCGACATAGAGACTTCCAAGTAGGAGACCTGGTACTCAGAAGGGTCATGGGTGCAGCTAGAGACCCTACACAGGGAAAGCTCGGCCCCAACTGGGAAGGACCTTACCGAGTCACGGCATGGAAAAGGAAAGGAACATACCACCTGGAGACTACAGAGGGGGAGAAGCTACCGCATCCATGGAATGCGGAGCATTTGAGGAAATACTACCAGTGATAGTAACACTGCGAACGGCAACCAATTTTCCATTTGGCTTTTTTATTAACTATTTATAAGTTTTTTCTTTAACATGTGTTTCTCTTGCTACAATCCTGTCGTGCCTTTTTTAAGCCCAAGGGGGCAGGCACTTTTCCTTTACGCAATTAGATACAGTTATGATCTTCTTCTACTTTGATGTCACTACAATTGTCGTCAAACTTAACGAAAGCTAGTTAAAAGTCCACAAAGTGGACGGATCACCGAAAACGGTGTCTACTTATACAAGTCCACAAATTGGACGGTGTAGCCTCCACAAAGTGGACGGATCACCCAAAACGTTGAATAATTCTACATGTCCACAAAGTGGACGGATCACCAAAACGGGGAATAATTCTACATGTCCATAAAGTGGACGGATCACCAAAACGGTGAGTAGTTACACAAGTCCACAAATTGGACGGTGTAGACTCCACAAAGTGGACGGATCACCCAAAACGTTTAATAATTCTACATGTCCATAAAGTGGACGGATCACCAAAACGGTGAGTAGTTATACAAGTCCACAAATTGGACGGTATAGCCTCCACAAAGTGGACGGATCACCAAGACGGTGATAATTATACAAGTCCATAATTTAGACGGTATCAGTCACAAAGCGAACGGATCACCGTAATTAAACACCCATAAATTAGAGATATTTACGCCACTAAGTGGACGGATCACCTAAAACGGTGAATAATTCTACATGTCCGTAAAGTGGACGGATCAACAAAACGGTTAGTAATACTACATGTTCGTAAAGTGGACGGCATAGCCAAAACGGTAAATAAATTACGTACATACATAAAGCGGACGGCTCTAAAACGCCCACGAGGTGGACGGACAACATGACGATATAAGTCAGCTTCAATAGTTTAGCTTATAAGTGGACGGATCAACAGACTAGCTTATGCAGATTAAAATTCAAAATGAAAGTAGACGGAGAAAATCCTTAACGGATACAGATCACGAAGAGACAATGAATGAAAAGCATTGTTCATTACAAAATGAAACTTTAAACAAACCGTCTACAAATTATTAACAGTACATAAAAAGGGAGACGGATCCTCCTCAACAATTACATGGGTTACTCTGCTTTATTGGGGTCGGCAACAGCGGCCTCATTCGGCATAGCGGACTCTCCGTCACCCTGAGCTGCCTCTTCTCCAAAGAGGTCCTCCGTATTTTCGGAGGCGACGGGCAGAGCAGACGTCTGACCTTGATCAGTAAGTGTTATCATGGACACGTCCAGATCTGGGTAGGCCTTTTTTACCTGACGGAGCGAATCATCAAAGCCTTGAAGGAACGATCCTCCTAGCTCCTTCAACAAAGACTCGGAGTCGCGATATTCGCTGACGGCGTCATCCCTTGCATGACGGAGCTTTTTCTTCAGATCCTTCACCTCGTCTGCTTTAACCTTCAAGGCCTTCCCAGCCTCCTCCGTCCTCTGTTCAAGTTCTTTTCTCGTCTTCTCAGAGAGTTCGAACTTCTGCTCCATCGTGGCCTTCCACTTGTGCAGCTGGCTAAGCTCCTCTTCCGTCTGCCCAAGTTTTGACCGTACCCGTTCCAGAGCCGCTTCACGGTTGAGGCAACGGTCCATCAAGCCCTTCATCATAACCAAGGACTGAAATAAACAAAATTAGAAGTGTTAAAAATGAAACTAGGAAGTGGACGGACATACACTGAAGGATAAGGAAAAGTTACCTGTCCGACGGCAAATAACCCCGTCTCCCCCATCGCCTCCGTCGAATGATTCCCCAGATCCTCATAGTCCTCCGCAGAAAGTATGGACGTAAGCTTCTCCAAAGCGAACTTCGAGTCGTCACGGAGAAGGGGAGGGGGCTTCTCCTCGCTGACGGGTGGAGCATGCATTAGGCCCTTACCGGCCCCGTGTTTAACTTGGGTGACGGCCTTAGGGCCCTCAGCCATCAAGCCCACCACGGGCTCCATTGACACCTTTGGCTGCTTGTGTGGACGGTCGGACTTTGGTGGCTGCTTCCTCTTACCCGATGACCCCGGCACACTGGGAACAACGATCTCACCCGTCTTCTTTTGCTCGACGGCTAGAGATTTTATCATGGCCCTTCTCTTGGCGTCGTCCATTTCTGCAATACAGGACGGATGATGATGTTTTCTCAAAAATAAAATTTCAATTTCAAGGGTAAAAGTCGACGGACTCACGTTTGTGTATTCTTTCGTCGTATGCAATGGCCTCACGGGTAGGTTCTGGACCGTCACAATACCAGTGTATTGTCTTTGGATTCACTAACTTGGCCCAGGTCCTTTCTTCTGGCTTAGCTTTTCTACAAACCTTTTCAAGGAAACTAAATTCCTCGAGGCTAACCTGCGGGCGCCGTCTACCTGCAGAGAGAGACGGTCAAAATACGCACATAAAAGAGGACGGATGTATGTAAAAAAAAAGGGACAAGCAAGACGGGTGCATACGCGCTTGGTTTATTATTCCCCAAGTTGTATCGACGGGCATGTACTCCGTCTCTCCTGGACGGTTCATCCATCTGTCACCCTCCAGGAAGAAGTAGCGACTCTTCCAGTCTCTATTTGAGTCTGGGGTCTCAAAGATGACCTTCAACAAGGGACTTCGACTAGCAAAACGGTACAACCCCCTTGATCTATCAATCTCATCTAGACGGTAACAGTGAAGAAATTCACGGACCGTCAGTCTCCTTTCTCCATTTGTCATTGCGCCATAAAGAATCTCCATTGCTATGAAGACCCTCCAGGCGTTTGGAGAAATCTGGGTGACGGACAGTCCCAGGTAATGCAAGAGTTCCCTATGGAGTGTAGAGAGCGGGAACCGAAGTCCAGCCTTCAACACCTGCTCGTACACTCCAACACCTTCTACCCCGTCATAATAACATCTCTCCGACACGTAGGGAAGACGGATTGGAATGTACTCTGGAATCTGAAAATTTGTTCTAAAGGTACTGAAATGTCTCTCCCGGATGACGGATGTGAACCTATGCACTGTCCACTTTGGTAACATGATGAACTGCCTTAGTCCATCAGCACCTACGACGGACTCCAGTGCTTGATTCCCGTCGTCAGCAGGACCCTCTATCTCAATTATCTCCACATCCTCACTTGTTGAGGACGAAGAGGATGCAGACGGACTCCTATCTTCGCCTGGACTATCTTGGTCTTTATGACCGGACGGGTATACATTCTCGTATTCCGTCCCGTCACGAACCACCGATTGGTTACTTGACGCACTAGACATTTCCTACAATTAATGATGAAACCTAAGACTTGACGGGTTTAAAAACATTGACGGGTATATTAAGCCTAACAACAATGCTTGGACGAAAATGTAACTTGAATATGAAATTAAAGTAAATACTTACCACACCTGACGGAGTAATGGTGACGGTTGTGGTAATTGGTGGTTACCAGTACTCGACGGACTTCTCTGACAAGGTTGACGGTTCTCTCTGACAGACGTTTTCTGTTTTGAAATGCTAAAATGAGAGATTGAGACGCCTCATATATATAGGAGATGCACGGAAGACGAAGCGACGCTTCGATCCTATACAACGGCCATTCAGAGATTGACACGTGGCATGCTAATAAATGCTGACAACCTGTCTGCTCGCATCAGCAGATGGTAACCGTCGACTAGATGAAACCGTCTGAAACTGCAAGATACCCGTCATCCGATCTGACGGTTAAAGATCTGAAACCGTCATACTATCTGACGGTTGAGTCCGTCAATTAGTTTAAACCTTCTGTTTCACGGATCCATTCCGTCATTAAAGTACCCGTCATGCCCCTACATTAGGATCGTCACCCCACTGATCCTTAAAGCAGACGGACCATTGGGGTGAAGGGGGCAACTGAAGATGGTAAGATTTAGTCTGATGGGCCTATCTTAATGGGCCTGACGGATAGGTACTGTTTGGTCTGTGTAAAGCGGGGCCCACGCGCCCTAAAGGCCCATCGTGGACAGACATAGTAAGGGCCCATAGCCCGAAATCTCTATTGCCTAGAAAAGCCTTAAGATCCAATAAGGGAAATGGTATCAGAGTCCCACATTGGAAAGATCTGGAGGTCAAGAAGAAAAGCCACATCTCCACTGCTATAAAATGAGTAACATTCACGCAAATCAAGGTAAGATGAATTGACCCTCTCTAACGCCTCTAAAAAACTCAAGGGACGAATTCTGACTTGACCTTCGGAGAGCTTTTGGCCGGCACCACACCGGTGCTCTCTAAGGGTTTTTCTTCCGTTCGTTCTTGTTGTGCAGGCTCGTTGACTCGCGAGTACGGTGTGACTTATTGGTGACAATTCTCAACGTCATCAACATGATTTTTATTTTTTAATAAATATGGATGATGGATTTTTTTTTTTGCTTGTTGGTCATTTTTTTTGTTTTAATTGAACATTATTTTTTAACGAGAGAGAAATTAAAATTTTTATTATCCTCCCACTTTTTCACTCTTTTAACCAAATAGAATATTAGCAAACACAATTATCAATTTAAACACTAAAAATTGTAATTGAAGTTGTCTATCAAATCGGCCCGGTGTCTTATTCTAGGTGGGTTGTGTATATAATTCCAATAAGTGTCGCCATCAAAAGAGACGTCTTACTCTCTCTCAAAAAAGGAAAAGAAAAGAAAAGAGACGTCTTTATTTTGATGTAGCCCAAGAGAGATCATAATGTCGCTTGGAGTACCTAGTAAATTCCATCCTTATACAGTTTTCTTTTCCTAAAAATAAATAAATAAATAAACAAAAGATACCGCCAAGTGATATTACACCTGTTAGTACACTAGATTTAGATTTTTCATGTCTAACTTAATCTAACTTATCTTCTCAAAAAGTTAATTAATTCTGATTGCATCGAGAGATAGAGAGAGAGAGAGAGAGAGAGAGAGCAGAACTTCTAGAGAGAGATATACAGTGCCCCTTGCCATCCTCGTTGCTTGTAAGTTTCCTTGACGTTTGGTAGCTGTTATGTTTCGGTTTTGATTTTTGATTTTTGATTTTTGATTTTTTTTTCGGTTCGCGCGGTGTGGTTGTATATATGTATATTTCTTTCTTTCTTTTTTCATCTCTTTTCGGTTTCAATATTGAGTGTTCCTCTTTTGAATTTAGGTTTAGATCTCCCTTGGAGTCCACTGCTGCTAACCCACCGATTGCAGACCACTATTCACAAGTATTTCTTGCCTTGGATATTCTATTTGAGAAAGTATATAGACAAAAAATAAAAAAATTGACAACAAATTTGACACCAGACACGGGTAGTTAAAAAAAAAAAAAAAAAAAAGTGAAAAAAAGTGATGTCATAAGTGAGCTTGCAAAGTGTGAAAAATATTGTACCATTACTCTAATATTTAATTTTTTGCGTACGTAGCATTATTCTCATCTATCTAATGGTTTATTAAAAGTACAACAGGCGGAATGTACTCTTTCTAAAGTGCCCCACTGTTTAATGCTACCTAGTGTTATGATGAGACAAATGATACCTTGAAAAAAAAGTCAGGGAAATTTGTCTCTTGTCAGATTCTTTTCTTAAGGGTCTACCTGCAAGCATAGAATTGCTCAGAGTAAGTCTCGAATGGGTGTCCTTTTTATGCCCTTTTATTTGTGTTATGGTAGGGTCTAAGTGAGGTGAATAGATGAATGGGTGTGAAAAAGTCTGGGGAATTTTTTCTGTCTCTGATTCTTTTCCTAGGAGTAAGTACACAAAATGAGCATAAGCATAGAATACATGAATGGGTGTGAGAAATTAGGGATTTTTTGTGTCTCCTAGAAGGACTCTTTTCTTAAGAAATATTCCGTTAGCACAAAATTGCCTTTAATTTGTGTTGTGTTATGGTAGGACTGTGTGATGAATACATGAGTGGCTGTGAAAAGGTTGACGAGTTCTATGACCCTAGCAAGACTCTTTTCTTAAGAATATGTTTGTAAGCTCCTAATTACCTTTCATTTGTGTTAGGATGGGGCCTAAGTGAGCTGAATACATGAGTGGAAGTGAAGAAGTTGGAGAATTTTTTTTGTCCCTAGCATGGCTCATATCTTAAGAGTAAGTCTGTATATACAGAATTGCCTTTTCATTTGTGTCATTATGGGGCCTAAGTGAACTGAATACATGTGTGGGTGTAAACAATTCGGTGAATGTTTCTTGTTTGTAGTAGGTCTTTTTTCTAAGGAGCATGTTCATAAGCATAGAATTGCCTTCATTTGTGTGAAGGGAATTAGTTGTGGAATTTTTTTGTCCCTACTGGGATTCCTTTCTTTGGGTTGAGTCTTGCGAGCACATAATAGCATTTCAATTGTGTTATGGTAGGGGCCTGAGCGGATGAAAAAGTTGTGAAATTTTTTGGTCCCTAGCAAGACTCCTTTCTTAAGAGTAAGTATTTAAGCACATATTTCTTGTCATTTATATATGTAATGGTGGGGCCTAAGTTAGGTGAATACACAAGTGGGTGTGGAAATTTTGGACACTTTTATTAAGAATAAGCTTGTAAGCGTAGAATTGTCTTTTTAATTTGTGTTATGGTGGAGCCTAAGTGAGGTGAATACACAAGTGGGTGTGGAAATTTTGGTGAATTGTCTTCATTTGTGTTATGGTGGAGCCTAAGTGAGGTGAATACATGAGTGGGTGTGAAAATTTTGGTGTATTTTCTTGTTCCTAGTAGGATTCTTTTCTTAAAAGTGAGTGTGAAAACATAAAATTGTTTTTAATGTGTGTTATGGTCAGGCTACAGGGAGCAAATGCATGAGTGGGTGTGAAAAAGTTGTGGAATTTTTCTGTGTACCTAGCAGGATTCTTTTCTTAAGTGCAAGTCTGTAAGAGCACATATTTGTGTTTTATTTTGTGTTATGGTGGTGCTAAGTGAGGTGTGTTATGATGTTGCTAAGTGAGGTGAATACATGAGTGGGTGTGAAAAAGTCTGGGAATGTTTCTCTCATTAGCATGAATATTTTTTAGGAGTAAGTCTCTAAGCACATAATTGCTTTTCATTTGTGTTATGATGTGGCCCTAAGTAAGGTGAATACACGAGTGGGCATGAATAAGTCAGGGAAGTTTTCTGTCTCTCTAGCAAGACTCTTTTCTTAAGAGTAAGTCTGTAAGAACAGATTTGCCATTCATTTGTGTTATGATTGAGGCCTAGGTGAATGGATGGGTGGTTGTGAAAAAGTTGATATACCTAGTGGGACTCTGTTCTTAAGGGTAAGTTTGTAAGCACAAGATGACCTTTCATTTGTGTTATGGTGGGCCCAAGTGAGGTGAATACATGAGTGGGTGCGAAAAAGTCGATTTTTTTTTTGGTCCCTACTCTCTCTTAAGGGTAAGCTCATAAGCATATAAATTGCCTTTAATTTGTGCTATGCTAGGGCCTAAGTGAGGTGAATGCATAAATGCGTGTGAAACAAGTTGGGAGATTTTTCAGTGTCCTTAACCACACTCTTTTCTTAAGAGTAAGTTTCCAAGTGCGTAATTTCTTTTCATTTGTGTTATTGTAGAGCCTAAGTGTGGTGAATACACGAGTGGGTGTGAAATAGTAGAGGAGTTTTTTTTTTTGTCCTTCAAGCAGTACTCCTTTCTTAAGATTTTAGTCTCTTAAGTAAAAAATTTGCGTTTCATTTGTGTTATGGTGGGACCTAAGTGAGGTGAATAGGTGTTAAAAAGTTGAGGAATTTTTCTGTCTCCGTAGTTTCTTGAGAACAAGTCTGTAACCACATAATTGCCTTTAGGGTCCATTTGGTTGGAGGAGTGGAAAAGTGAGAGGATGAAAAATTAGTGGGAAGATGGAAAAGTGAGAGGATAAAAAAGATTTGGTTTTCCCTCATATGTATTTGGTTGGAGGGGTGGAAAAGTGGGAGGGTGAAAAACTTTTTTGTTTGGTTGAAGAGAAAAAGGGGAGGATGGAAAATGTAGTTTATATAAATTAACTATTATGTCCTTGTTATATAATATATAATAAGTGTGAAAGTGAGGGGTAGGTGAGTGCAATAAAGTGAGGGTATTTGTGTAAATTACATCATTCAGCATCATTGGGAGGATAAAAAAATGTGGGCTCGGAGGGATTATTTTCCTCCCCATTTTCTGTCTCTCTTGTTTTTTCTCCTGAACCAAATGGTGAAAAATGCCATTTTCCAACCTATTTTCCTCTCCTTATTTTCCATCCCCCTGTTTTCACCTCAACCAAACATACCCTTAATTTTTGTAATGATGGGACCTAAGTGAGGTGTATTTATGAGTGGGTGAGAAAAGTCTGAATTTCCATCGATCTAGCAGGACTCTTTTTTCTTCTCTTAATCTTGCCGCTGTCCATTGACTTCATTTCCATTTGCAAGCTATTAGAGTAAGTGTTGTTTGAAATGTCTTTCATGCTATTTTTTTTTCCCTGAGCAATTAGTTTCTTAACACAACAAAAGGCTGGAAGCTAATCCATCTTCGAGCTCCTCAATTATCACTATGTATATGATTAAGATTGAGATGGAGATGCTTCCTACCTAATTAGTAATTACATTCGGAAGCCCATTTTGGTAAAGTGTGGCCTGCTATTTCTATGACTCTGAATATACAATTGATAAATTGTTTTAATATTTTATATTTCATATGGTCACCTATTATTGTTATGTACTTGCAACTAAATGACAAATAGTTAATCACAATCTCCCACGTAGGATAGTTGTGGCTTAGTTTATTGTACTAGAATTACTCTTCACCCATTTTACCTTTTATTATTCATTACAATAGTTTATATATGCAATTTGATTTGACTATTTTATATATTAGGGTTAATTCCATTAACATACCTTGAGGTTTGAGCTAAATGCCAACCTGGTTCAAGACTTTTCAAAACTGACCAATTTGGTCCCTAAAGCCAACTTAGTCCCTAAGACAGTTGAGAAAAAATGACTAACATGCCTAACAATGTTTAGGGACTAAGTTGGTTTTAGGCACCAAATTGGTCAATTTTGAAAAGTTTTAGACCTGGTTTAGCCCAAACCTTAGGGTATGTGAATGTATTTACCCTATATATTATATCTATGTATGATTGATAGAATGAGATATAAACTAAATATTTTAATATTTAAAAGAAGTAGAATAAAGTAATTTTTGTTTATTTATATTGTTGTCCAGATTAATTTATATTTGATTCTAATATTATATTCTTTTCTTTTCTTTTTGTAAGGAAAAAGAAATATGGTTCGAAAGAAAGATCGATTTTGGAGGTATGTTGAAGACCTAGATGGCCGTTTCAAATGTAACTTTTGTCGACGTGATTTTGCTGGGGGTGCTTCTAGGATTAAATTTCACTTGGCAGGAGTTAAAGGTCATGCTATAGATATTTGTGCCAATGTGCCAGAAGATGTTCAAAAAGAAGCTTATCTAGTAATTGGAGGGAGTAATAAAAAACTTAAGAGTGCATCAAGTTCAAGCAATGCTAAAGAGAGTAAAACCACTTCATGTTCAATATCGAGAGACCTATGCCATGCTACCAATTCAAAGATGTGTGGTAAAAAAGATAAGAGTGCAGTGGACAAATTGCTTGCCCGACTTCTTATAGTAAATAACATATCATTTGATGTTGTTCAAACGACATCCTTTATTTGCTTTGTGCAAGGTGTTGCTGATTATGGTCCTGAATATAAGTTACCCTCTAATTTGACTTTGCAAAGGAAATTAATACCAAATTTGAAGGTCGAAGTTGAAGAGTATATTAGAAGAATTAAGAATTCTTGGTCGGTAACTGGTTGTACTCTTATGTCAAGCATATGGAGTGATTTGGATCAGAGAGCATTTATCAATATTAACGCAAAATCTCCTAGTGGAGCAATATTTTTGAAGTCATTTGAAGTTTCGAAGGATAAAATAACAACACTATATATTAAAGACATCATTTCTTCAGTAATTGAAGAAATTGGATCTGATAATGTTGTTCAATTAATCATTGATAATACTACAAATTTTGAGTTAGCTGGAGACATGCTTATTGGCAAGTACCCTCGGTTGTACAAAACCCGATGCGCTACTTGTGGCATTCAATTGCTTTTGAAGGATATATGTGAGGAAGTTGATTGGGTGCAAAAGATAATTAGTGATGCAAAATCAATTGTTTCGTATATGTATATGGATAGTATCATTTTGTCGCTCATGAGAGAGTACACAAACCATAAAGAATTGAAACATCTTGGTACAGGTAGGTCTTCTAGCTTCTTGATGCTTCAATCTATTTTGAATGTTCGAGATGAATTGCAGTTACTTGTTGCATCTTCCAAGTGGAAAGAATTGAATCATAATGAAAAGGACACTTGTAAAGAAGTGGTTGCTAGTATTATCCAAAGTACAGAATTTTGGAGTCAAGGGAAAGAGGCACTACTAGTT
This sequence comes from Quercus lobata, assembly GCF_001633185.2. Classification (NCBI taxonomy): domain Eukaryota; kingdom Viridiplantae; phylum Streptophyta; class Magnoliopsida; order Fagales; family Fagaceae; genus Quercus; species Quercus lobata. The sequence goes on along the minus strand of NC_044905.1, from coordinate 29,413,456 downwards.
TTGGAGCCTTTGGTTCATGTTCTTCGATTGGTAGATAGTGATTGGTCAACTGCAGGATACTTATATGAAGCACTGGAAATGGCAAAAGAAGCAATTAAGCAACAATGTGCTAGCAATCAAGACAAATATATGCAGATATGGGAGTTAGTTAATTGTAGGTGTACTGAAAATATAATCCACCCAATTCATGCTGCTGCGGCATTTTTGAATCCATCTTACTTGTGTAGTGAGAAATTTAAAGAGAATAGTGAGATAAAAGATGGTATAAGTTTCATTTTGGAGAATTTGATGGTTATTGAAGAAAGGGAAGATTTCATGAAACAAGTGCAACTTTATCGCAATAAAGTACCAAGCTTGTTTACAGTTACAGCAAAGACAATGTTGAAAACATCTCATCCTAGTAAGTTCAATAGCTTTGATATAGTTTTAATATTTAACTATGTAACTTTTTGATAAATTTTATGAGTATATAAATTGTAATTTTATTTGTAGGAATATGGTGGGAATTCTGTGGAGATCGTCTTCCTATCTTACAAAGGTATGCCATTCGAATTTTGAGTCAACCTTGTAGTTCATCCTCGTGTAAGCGAAATTGGAATGCATTTGAGGTAACACAAACAAAGAAGCCAAACATGTTGACGTCTGAGATGTTGGATAATATGGTGTATGTAAGATTGAACTCAATGATGATGGAGAAATTTAACACTGGTGAATCTCTAGACTTGGAGCCAATTTATCTTGACAAACTTAATGAGCTTCCTGAATATGTTGATCATGAACAATTTTGGGAGGATGATGCATTCAGTGGAGTAGTTGAAAAGGTTATTGATGACTAATTACTTAGGATATCAATTATTTGAGACGTTTTAATTAACTAAAACTTTATAAATGGTGTTTAATTGTTCATCATGGTTATTGTAGTAATTTTCTTTTCTAGTGTAGATTATTCAAATTGAGTTGTTAAGACTTCACTTTGTGATTGTAATACAATGATCATTGTATTTATCTAAAATAAATTATGAAAAAAATTTCCACATATATATATATATTAAATTTTACTGTGTTATGCCGTATATTATTTCTGAATTATTCCAAATTCTTAAAACATACTTTAAAAGAGGCTGAATTATACCTATCCTATATTGAGTGTAAATTACGCTCATCATTTTCTACTAACTATTAATTATTGTAGGAAAAAATGTCACACAAGTATCTATCTCTAGCTCCAGTTCTATATGGTTGTTTATTTCTACTAGATGCATTTTCTATTTTTTGCAAAACTTCCCATGGTAGTCCGTACTAGTTTCTCTTGTAAGGGAAGGAAGAAAATATGTCTGAAATTTTCCTGTGTTGTCATGGTGGGACTACTAGGCAACTACTAAACATATTGGTTCTGGTTGGGGTGTCAAGGAGCTAATTAAACTTCTTGTCTCATCGACCAAGAGTTGTGTTTTAATACATGATGCAAATAAGTGATGAATTTGTGAGGATCTGGTTAGTGGAGATCCTGTGGCCAAAGGTAAAGACTTGAAACCTAATGAAGGAAAAGGTATGAAACTTCTTTTCACTCTCTAATCCCGTTGTATACTCTTGCAATATGGCAAACACAATTAAGACCATTGATCAATCATTGGATAGAACTAAGGATGATATAGTTGGCTTAGAACTAATGGAGTCTGTGAACTTGATCTTTGAGATTAGTCTAGACAGGGAAAAAAAAGTCTAGACAGGGAAATAGACTCCATGATTCGGAAGTTGTATGAAAGGAAGATGATGTTTTAAAACAGTAAATTTGCTGATTAGTGTAAACAGTCAACAAGCTATCTTGTTTTTCATACAGCGGGCTTTGTAGGTCTTGGAAAGACTTAACAAAACTATTGTTTAATCATTGACTAGTAAAGAATAATTTTCTTGTACACGTCTACATGGCATAACAAAATTCTCTCCCCTTGTAAAGAATCATTAACTAGCAAAGAATTCTCTCGTAATTATCATGGTTCTAATGTTCTATCGTACTGCTTTTTATATAACAAAATCTATTGAGAAAATTTGAGATTAACACGGAGCACAAATACTTTTTATATACTTCTACATACCAAATTCTGTGACCAGCATGCACATACATTTCTTGTGGGCATTTATCATAGCATTACATAAACTACTCGTTGGACTCGAGATAATCATTGAGCCGCTCGTAATCTGGCTCGTCACCTGGATGGTTTTGTCCTGCAGTAGGGTTGTGCACATCTTGGATCCCGAGCCACTCATAATGTGGCACTTCATCTGGATGGTTTTGTCCTGCAGTAGGGTTGTGCACACCCTGGATCCCGAGCCACTCATAATATGGCACTTCTGGCACTTCACCTGGATGGTTTTGTCCTGCAGTAGGGTTGTGCACACCCTGGATCGCTGCATTGTCCAAATGTTGCTCTCCAGCAACGGCAATCTTCTCTCGCACTATAAAAAAGCAAGAATGATTTGTGGACTCAATATATATATATATATATATATATATATATGAAAAAAAAGAGATCTGCACAGGATTGACAAAAAGATTTGATATTCATAACCTCTCACTAATCTATCATATAAGTACTAGAAAGGTACCAGAATAAACATTAATTTAAATTAGTTAACACTTCTAAATTAGTAGTCATCAAGTGTTGAATACAAATACAGTATCTACATGAAGCTTGTGCTTCATTCTATTGTGCAATCCTTCCATTAAATCGGATATTTTTTCAAGGTTTCACCCATATTCATTCCCTTAATCAGTTTATCCCAAGTCCTATATTGATATATAAAATTGTAAGTAAGAAAATACTAACATACATCAAACCCAAATAATAGAGGTTCATAAAAACAATCCAGTATCGGTACATGACATTAACTAATAATAGGTTCAAGGACTTGAAAAAATTCACAATTTCTCATAGCTACTAAGATGACATGTTCTAATTAGCAATGTATACAATAAAAATGATGTCAATGATGGAGTTAAATGAAGTTGATGATGTACCAATTGTAGCTTGCCATCTTGGTAAGTTGTGAAAAAAAGGTTTGAATATATTTTTTCTAATATTTATGTCTCTAGCATCGCTAACAATAGTGACCGATCCTTGAACACAACTCATATATGCTAGTAAAATCTACATGTGAATAATTTGAATGGTAAAAATTCATCCAAAACATAAGCAAAAGAGCCTAATCAATTGCAAAATATACCTTAGATGATCAAATGCACAAAAAGAAGAAGAAAACAAAGAGAAAGGGAGAAAAATAGGTTAGGTAACACTATAACAGAATATTTAATTATTTCATGCATCAGACATATTTGTATTTATTTTTACAACGTGTAGATCTTACACAGTTGTAAGGTTCAGTGATTAGAGAGAGATGATTTTTATACCTAATGCATGAGATAATTATTGATAGTTATGAAATTTCATTTTCTAAATTGGCTAACCCATCTTACTTTTTATAAATTATGAATTCTACTTCAAAATTATTCTTATACCTTTTAAAATTATATAATATCTATTTATAATAGAATTGGCATTTGCTACTATTGATGAGGGAAAAAAAATTGTAACATTTACTTTTAAATTCTTACCTTTAGCTGGAATCAATGCGTATGCTATTCCTTGATATTCTTGTGGAACTCGTTCACATATAGCAACACCCTGGAAGGGGATTTTGGCCAAGTGAAACTTGACTCTACTAGCATTGCCAGCATAAGACTTTCCACAATGTGGACAGAGCCAGCGCTTGCCATCTGTAGAGCGGTAAACCAGCTGCCAAACTTGATCCTCGTGCCTACCCATAATTAAGCTTTTTCCCTTCACCAAAATAAATAAATAAATAAATAATCATACAATTTACAGAAATCTTTAATAATATGATGTTATCTGTCTGTTTTATTTTTTTTCCAATTTAAATTTGATAATTATGATTGTCACTAACAGACATTTATTAGGTTATTGTTTGTATATGAAACCATCTATTCTACTATTTCTTTTCTTTTTTTGAAGGGATCTATTATACCATTTCTAAAAGAATATGTTTTGACAAATTTTTATAATATGATATAAATACAGGGGGTTTTATAGAGAATTCTTATGAATTTTTAATTCAATTAAAAAATATTTAAAATAATCACATGAAAAAAAAAATATAGGTTTCAAAAAATGATATAGTTGAAAAAGAATTAATTTAAAACATACTCACAGTGTAGATAGTAGATACTAAGTTGGATATTTTAATAATTTTGTCAAATCATATTCCTTTTAAAATAGTATATTACTTAGATGACTTCATATATAGTCAATATCAAGGTAGATATGAAAATAATAACCCAAGCATGGATACATATCAAACACTTGGAAATTTTGAAGTGTTTGTGCTTCTTAGAATATAACTACTTGTAATTATACATAAATATGAAATGTAGCAGAATTAGAGACTTTAGGAATTCTAAAACTGCCTTACTTCAAAATATAACCACTTGTAATTATAAGTAAGCAAAGTATCAGAACTACAATATGAGTTTAGGACTTTAAACTGCCTCACTAAAGGCACTACCAGCCACCACATGCCAATAATGAACTTGAAATAAAAAAGAAAAAGAAGAAGAAATAATGATAATGCAGAACTCACTGAAACAGAATGGAACTAAGACAGACGACTAGTAAGATTTACCAGAAAACTATGTGGAGAGAATGAGAGCTTTAATGCTTTAATAAATGGAGTTCTACAAAGTCAGCGTTTAATACTCCGTTTTAAACGCAAGTTTAAAACGCCGTTCATGTAGGTTTGACCCAACACTACAACAAAACGGGCCAGGAGTGCGGTCTCTCACAGCAAGGCGATGTGTGGATATAATTTGTACTCAAGGGCAGAGGCACGTTATGCTTTGTCGCCACCCCCCCCCCCCCCAAATTTTTTTTAAACCTTTATAATAGTAGGAAGAAATAGGTTTCACACTTTCTCATTTAAGAGCTGGCCCCCTGTGAGAAAAAATTAGCCGCTCCTCCAATTCGTAGCCATACCACTCCAAATTCCTACCTTTCATCTTTTTGACTTTTCCTTTCCTTCTCTAAGACATGTCAGTTATTTCCCACATTTTTTTTTCTTGAGCGAGGCCATATCCCATAGCTATTCAAAGACCTATGTTGCACTGGTGTGGGAATTATCATTAGAGAGTACATAGATTGTGAGGGTACAATATTAGACTATTAGTAGTAATGAAATTGATTTTGAATTTAGTTGGGATGAATGAAATTGATTTTGAATTTATTTTTGACCATAGTAGTTAATTTGGTTGAATTTAACTGCTATTTATTTTATGGTTGCTTATAGTGAGTTTATTATATTTAATTCTATAAATATTATTTCTTGTAAATGTAGTCTAATTTTGGTTAAATATAATATTTTTTTCTAAAACTAGTGCTGGAAGACATGTATATATATATATATATATATATATATATATATATACGTCATACTTTGTATTTTTCTTGATATGCAAATCAATATGATAATATTACCTTGGCCTCCCCCAACAAAAAATTTCTGGCTATGCCCCTGTTTGTACTTCAGCCTTTTATAGTGAATTTACCTTTTTGGGTTCTTGCCTCTAGAGTGTTTTTTACCTTGCAATTTTTTCTATAAGGGTTTTCACTTAGAACAAATACTACCTATCTATGTGGTTGTGGTTGTTTTCGTGTTCAAATTGTGATTTGAATCTTGTGATTATTAGTTACGGTGATTTAGAATGGAATTGAATATTTGAAATTGGTAGTAAAGTTGTTTGGGATCAGAATAAAAAATTTTAGGGAGAGAGGGAGAGAGAAAAAATTCAATTGAATCTCATATAGAATCTTTTGATAAATTTATTGCTCGGAATATAAAAAAATAACATAATTGAATAAGAAATTAATCAAACAGCATTAGATGATAATAAAAATGATGCAAAAGAAAGATAACAATAAAAATTATCATAATTTTGTAAAAATATGTAGTATAACAATTCTTGATTATCATTTTTTTTTTTTTTTTATAATTTATTTACACAAATGCATGCATCACTTACAGAAGTTTACCCACAATCCTTTTTAGTTTTATTTTCATAGAAAGAGAATTTTCAAATTTAAAATTAATGACATCCTAATTAAGATTGATTATGTCACAAGAAGATTATATGGATTAACTAGTATTGCCCATTAGAAAAAGAGATGTTAGAAAATCACAAAAAAATAAAAAATAAAAAAAAAATAAAATTATATATAGCCACTTGTTAGAGGTTTATAATCTTTTAAAATATTAATTTGCCACTTTAGCGACACTTATGCATTTTAGTGACAATCATGCCCCTCAATTCTGCCATTAATTGCCACTCTTCTCAATCCCCTAAAAATAAATGAAAATTTACATTTTACTATCTTAAACTATACTTTCAATTACACTTTGCACCCTAAACTTTGATTTTTCATTCAAAATAATGGCAAAATTAAAGATGGGGTGCAAAGTGTAACACGTGTTATAGTTTAGAGTGCTAACCAATCATTTTAAAAATTTAGGGTGCAAAGTGTAATTACTCCTTTATATTCTTTTATTCTTAGGGAGTTTCCTGCTTAGTTGAAGTATATTGCAAGAATTTTGGGAATCAATTGCAATTTGCAAGCATTAGCTTGATAACAGATAATGAATAGTCATTAATGCAATTCGGGGTATATGTAAGTAAAATAAAAACAAAAGGATGATGGATGAAAACTGCACATGTGAAAGCATATTCAAAATGGACTGAACAAATTATACTTCGATAAGACTCAACTTCAGCCAAGGCACATCTATGATGGTGCGTAGGGTCTCCTAACAGATTACCAGCACCTCATGGCAGCACAAACAACTTGAGTATACTCTGTTCTAGTGTGTCGTTTCACTGCTGTATTTTTTACTCGTGGCCTCTGTTTCATTGAGAACTGACCTGTGCTTTACTTGTCGGGGTCCACTGTGTATGCTATATAGTCCAGCTTGTAATACTATGCTATCTCAATAAAGCTTTCTATCTTTGATCTCAAAAAAAAATGGACTGAACTCTGTCTTTTCAAGTAATTATCTAAGTTTTGTTATAAGTTTCTAAAATCTCTGGGCAATGTCAAAATTTATTCAGAAGATTGTTCAGATGATCATGAAGGATGAAAATATGCTTTTGAGTGTGGGTTTCTGGGTAGTGTAGTAATGATTGTGGTGGCTGTGTGACTTGTTTTGGGTAGGTTTGGATATTATGGGGAATTTTTATATGGGTAATTACCATTTTGGTTCTTAACGTTTACACTAATATATCAATTTAGCCCCTAACATTTTAAATATGTCAATTTAGTCTCTAACATTTTAATATTCAAAATAGTCCATGCCATTAAGTGATATATATATATGCCACATTGCCTAAACTATAAACAAAAACTCAGCGAAGGGAGCTAAAATTCCTAACCTGACTGAGAGGAGGGGGTGGACATTTGGGAGCAAAGAGAGCTTAAGAGTCTAAGGGTGACAGCAACAAAGACAATGACTTCAATGACGAGGAAAGGCCAAACAAGGCGAAGATTCGATCATTTTTGGAGAATCTCTCTCTCTCTCTCTCTCTCTCTCTCTCTCTCTCTCTCTCAAATAATTATATTACTCATTTTTCTCATAATTATTCATTATGAGATTTCACTCATACGTGTACCTCCAACAATCTCTCTATCACGTGTGAGTCTTTGCCTCTCTTTGAGTTTCACGACCTCTTTGTGGGTCATGGACAAGTCCTACTCGCTCCCCCTTTGCCTTATGGGCTTTATTCTTTCACTAGTGCATCATCCATGGACCTCCATGTGTCAACCATGCACGTCTTTTATCCATGGGAACCTTGCATCTCACCGTTGTCTAACACCATTGACTATACTCTATTGTTAGGCCTCTTCCAAGATCGTTTGTGTGGGCTTTATGAGCCTTGCATGTTGCAATATATCATCCCTACTTTAACTGCGAAGGAGATCCGTCCATGCTCCATCTGTAAAAGGGCTCCAAGTACACGCACCTCATTCCCGCTTCAATTGTGAAAGGGACTTTGATAAGATAATCTTAACATTGTCATTTTTTCCGCACACCATTATGAGCTCTGATACCACTTGTTGGGGAGATAACCTCCTTGGGGAGACTTTAATTAAGTAGTTAATGTAACATATAAAGATGCACTTAACCCAAAAGGCATAAGCCCAATGAGTATGAGTTCAACTAGGTTATATTAACCACTCATTCTTATCATCATTATTCATTGTAAGACTTCACTCACACTTTATATCCAACAAGATGTTTTTTGGTGTTTAAAATTCTAAAATAGCAATTTGAGAGTTTTAGCAATCACAATGCTAATGCTTTTAAGTGATTCATACCCGGCTCAATTAAATAAATATACGGTTTTAACGGATAAGAATCCATTTATTATCCATTAACCCGTGCAAATTACATATCTAAATAAATTGAAAGAAAGAAAGATGATTGTCGTTATACTTATGGGTTTATAACCTTTTAAAATGCGTTGATAGGTTTACCTGAATGGTACAATGTAAAGTGACAATTGAGAAAGAAGATGATTAGCCCTAAAGAAGTTTATATTCTCAAGAAGTATCCTATTTAGTTGGAGTATATTAAAGCATTAGCTTGATAACAGACAAGGAGAGTAGTTTCAATGCAATCCAAGGCAAATGTTAAGTAAAATAAAAACAAAAGGATGATATATGAAAACTGATAATGTACATGAAAGCAATGTTCAAAATGGACTGACCTTCATCTTTTCAAGAGACAAGTAATTATCTAAGGTTTGTTATAAGTTTCTAAAATCTGTAGGCAATGTCAAAATTTCTTCAGAAGATTGTTCAAATGATCATGAAGGATGAAAATCAGTTTTTGAGTCTCAGTTATAATATTGGGTCTAGAAAACTATGGCTAAAGGTAAAAACGTATAGGATTTGTTTAGCTCACCGGCCGTGGAATAAGTTGGGTTGCATACATTAATTTAAGTTAAACCCTCGATTATATGTACATTAACAAAAATTTAAAAAAATAATATCAATAAACCAGTCATCCAATCATATCATGTCATCCGATCATATCAATTTATTTGTGGTACTAAATATAAATATTAAAAAAAAAAAAAAAGGGAAAAGAAATTTTCATTACCAAGCCATGGCTGAAGCGATCTCAATTCAGAATATAGCTGCTTCTCTGGCACCTTGGTCGGAATCATTCAACATCTCTGCAAAATATGATAAAGAAAGAATTTATTTTTAGAAAAAAATCAATCTTTATTTTTCAAACCGCCGTAAAGACTGTTGAGAAAAGAATTACTCACGCTGAATAGGAAGCTCTCGGAGGATGCGAAAAGAGCAAGTGCAGAGGAAGTAATGGTACGAGCAAAACTCTTTCTGAAACCCTCCAGTTTTGGTGGTTCCGGTGGTAAAAGCAGACTCTTTCCATGAATGATGACGACGGTTGGAGAAGCGACTGCAAGAGAGAGAGCAAGAAGGGCGACCCAAAAGCCATTACTTGAAATAAAGAAAAAGAAGAAATGAATTTGTGTTATATTTTCAGAGAAATCAATCTGTGTTGTGGGACAAGAACAACACACACACACACACACACACACACATATATATATATATATATATATATATTAATGTTGAGAAGTATGAAATTGTAAATGTAATTCTCATAGAAGATCGAAGTGGGGGAGAGCCGATCTGTGTAGATCGGATGGGAGAGGGAGTCGATCAGAGTTTACACGGAGCACTGTGTTGCAGCTGCTGCTTTGTCACTCATCACAGAGATCATTGAGGTTTGTTGATGAGGTTGAGTGTGCTGGAGCTTGATATATAGAGCCGATCTCCGCGCTTGCTGGCAGTGTTGAACGTTGCCTGCTTACCTATTATTGTTGTTGTTTGCTTCCTTAATTTGTTGATGCTGTTTTTGTGCCTGATTGTTTTGTATATGTTGGTGGGCAAAAGAATAGGGACCATGTTCGTTGATGAGCAGAGAATGTGCTTCCAAGTGAATGGTCAATTGGGGAAGTTTTTACTGAATCCCTAGAAAGGTAAGGGTGAAGATCGAGGGAAAGAATTGAGATAGAGTCCTAGTGAGGTGATAATGGGGAGAGAAAGAGCTAGCTTGGCCGAAATCCTGTGAATGTGATGATGAGAGAATGAGGTGAGTGGCTGTAGTAGATTTTCATAGTTCTGATTTTTGACTTTGCGAAAATAATTGAAAGGAGGGGAAAAAGGACAAGGACAATTTGGGGGAACTGTGGGCTCAAGGGGAGGAAAAATTATACCGGAATATCGCATCTCTCTCAAAGTTGGCAAGTCCCAATCAATGTCCAATTGATGTGTGGGACACTGCATATACTTGCTGCAGTGTTTACTTTCTCGAAAGAGAAACAAGACTGGTAAAAGAGTAAAGTTACATAAAGGAGATTTTAAGAATTGTCCATTTTACATTCTTACAACCTATTTTTATTTATTTTATCGTCTTATTTTACCGCTTATCTAACATTTTAGATTATATTTTTACATATAATTCATTAAAATATTATAAAATATATCACTAAATAATATAAAAAATTTAGTTTCTCTCCCTTCTCTTACTATTTATTTATGTTTAGATCTCTTAAAACCAGATTAGTTTAATCTAATAAATTAGCCAAGTAGTTATTTAGGTTAATTATGAGATCTAGGTTAAACACATGCAATCATATAACCTATTGCGAAAAAGTAAATAAGACAGCAATATGATTACTCAGGAAAACTAATAAAACTAATAAAACCAATAGTTTCAAGTAAAAACCTAGGAATGATTTAACCTAATCTATCATCAAGGCAAACAAATTCACTATGATAGAAAGGAAGTTTAAAATAGATTTAAACCCTAAATCTAGAGCTACCTCTTGTAGAATTTACTCACACAATCTCAGCACATTTGCACATCCAAAATGTCAGGTGAGGGTCGGTTGATTGTTTAGTGTATATAGTGTTAGCGGATTTTGCTAGTGTTAGTGTATATAGTGTTAAGATATATTTGTATCATGGGTATGTATCATGACTTTTGTTGTTTGGTTTTGATATTTCTCTTTAGTTTTTGTTTTGTGCCCTTTCTCTATGTCTCTAGCAGTTAAAATCACAATCAATCCCAGTTGTGCCAATCTCTTCACCATAGCAAATCCAATCCCCTTGTTTGCTCTTGTCACAATAGCCATAGTATCCTTGGACCACCACCTTCATGAAAATATATATATATATATATATATATATATATGTTACACAAAATTTGTTACCATAGAAAAAGATTTGTGTGTGTGTTTGAGACTTTGAGAGAGAGAGAGGGAGAGAGAGAAGAGAGATTGTTTAGTGCTTTCTTGTTTGAGGGTAGAGAAGGAGAGTAAAAGGTGCCTCATGTTCTTTGGAGTACTCCATTGTTTGAAGGACAAATGGGTGCAGTTTGTGTTGGTGTATAGAAGAGCGTGAGAGATGCCCTATATAAATAGTATATAAGGAAAAAAAATATAAGGCAAGAGACACGGTGACAAACTGACAATAAATATTTTTTTTTTTGGTAAACAGTGACAATAAATTTTATACTATAAGGCAACGTGCTCTTGTATTCTATTTTTATATAGGTAGCCCTGCCTTACATTAAATCAAAGGCTCTTGTATTCTATTGTACTCTATTTGAATTCTAACAGGAAAGTAGCCCTACCTCACGGTTGAAATTTTGTTCATTTTTGCATCACACTCAACGACACACACAACCATTTGTTAATTAATATCATTATTGTCAAATATCATTAAAATACCCACAATGTTGCAACTTGCAAGTCACGAACCTTAATCAAACAATAAATCTAGGATAAAAGGCACAAACGATCCTAAGGTTTAGGCTAGGTAATACTAAGTATTATTAAGACTTTCTAAAAATATCAAATTTTCTCCCTAAGGCTCTATTTGGTTAAAGGATGAAAAATATTAAAAAGATGAAGAAATATAGATGGATGAAAAACTCATATATTTAGTTGAGAATAAAATAAAATAACAGAAAATGTAGTTTATAAATTTATCATGGGTATGTATCATGAATTTCTTTTGTTGTTTGGTTTGATATATATATATATATATATTTTTTCTTGAGTATGAAAATCATTGAGTATTGTTAGGTTTTTATCATGGGTATATATATATATATATATATATATATATATATATATATATAGAAAGTGAGGAGAAAGATATATATATATATTTATTCATGATCCAGGAAGTCTTTTTGCTAGCTATCGGTGAAGTTATCTGCTTCCTTTTCTCCATAATTTGGAGTAAATTTGAGTTTGTATATCACATCTGGTATATTTGACTGTATATTAATGCCTTGATTTTGAAATTAGATGATATGTCTAATTTTGATTGTTCATGATCATATTCACATTAGTGTTTTTTTTTTTTTTTTTTTTTGGTCTGATGAACCCTGCTCTATGTTATTTCATTAATAGTAGTGTAATAGGGTATGCCATGAATTTTCTTGCATTGGAATGATGATGTTACATAATTGCACTCATTCATTTGCACATCCTCATGACTTTTTTTGTTTGGTTTGATATTTATATTTATATTTTTGTTAGAGCTGAGTTGAAATTTTGTAATGAGGGTGAGTTTTGTCTTTAGTTTTTTTATTTGTTTGAGTACGAAATGATAATGATTGGGTGTGTTTGTATGTGATGTGGGGTGAGTATATGCAATTGTGGGGTGAGAAGTTGTAATTTTTGTACTTTGAGTAGATAGAAAAGGTTTTGTAATTGATGTTAAATGAAAGAGATAAAATATGTCATTAACATATTATACTTGACTCTCTAATAGGTTCACAATCTTTGAAGAATATTGATATAAATGTATACTACGGTGGACCCCTTGACAATCCTGGAGAGATTGACAGATTCCCATTTAGAGGGTCAGGTATCGAATGCTACTACATGATGATATTTCGTAAGTTGAAGACGTTGAATGATTTGAAGAGGAAAATAATGGACGAATTGAATTTGAACCCTGCTTGGTATGGCATCAAGATTATCTATCGTTACCCACAAGAAGTCCTTCATGAACGGATAAATTATGGGTATATGGCAATCAAAGAAGACAAACATGTAAAGATGATGTTTAATAGGATCCAGAAAATGCCCAAAGTAAATGTTGCTGAGTTGTACGTAAGTTCAGAGCCGCTTGTGGAAGTAGATACTGAGGTGGTGCAACAAACAATTATGTCTTTACAATTTACAGCCCTAGATGATGGATGCACTACAATGGGAGGGTATACAATGGGAGGTTATACGCTCCCGTGTCAAGATCATGTTGCCAATACTAGTGAAAGCCTCCATCCTCAAGAGACACATTTAGAGGAGGAAGACGAAGACGAAGACGAAGACAAAGACGAAGATTATGCTGCGAATGATGGTGAAAATATTGATGATGTGGATGAGTACGAAGAGAGGATTGAGCAAGGCGACTTTGAGAACGATGTGGATGACCATGAAGTCGTTCCCAATTTTGAAGAGGAAAATATGGAGTACCATGATGAAGGTGATGTAGACGATGATATTGGCGTCCATCATGATACAAATACGACCACTGGCTACAGACCTCCTTCCGACTTATTCTACGCAAATACTTGGGAAAATATGGTTGATCCTTCACGTCTTCAGATACCATTTGTTTCTACTTGGGAAGATGGGATGCATTTTTGTAAAGGGTTGACTTTGCAAATAAAAAGGCGGTGAGACATGCATTGATAATATACGCAGCAAATGATAATAGAAATTTTATAATCCGGAGGTCGACCAAAACTAAATTGGGCACCGCATGCATTGACGACAACTGCAAGTGGTACGTTGGGGTATTCATGAAGGCTAAACTTAATGGTCTGTGGATGGTCACATCTTATGTGGGTCCACACACTTGTATTTTAATGTTTGTCAGGCGAGCAGAGACTCGATTTTGGAATGGCATTGTACGTGGGACTTGTGGTTATCTTCTATATGGACAAGTGCTAGGCGACTATGTAGTCTATGTTGTATCAGTATGGACAAGTGCTAGGTGACTATGTAGAGTATGTTGTATCAGTATGGACAAGTGCTAGGCGACTATGTAGACTATGTTGTATTGACTCAGTTGTTATTTTGTTTATTGCTGAATGTTGTTGTAATTGAACTATTTGCTATCCATTGTACTCGTTACATTAGTTGCGTTGTGCAGCTTTTGCCTATAATGCCAGCAATGATATTACTTTGGCATTAGTAGCTACTACTTTGGCAAGTTCAACCACAGGGCCCTCCTTTGAAGCAATGATAGCTAATATTGAATGTCTTTGTGTGCTAAGAGAGCAACTATAATGGCCATGAATAGTAACTGTTTTAATCCGGTTTTTTGCATCTGATGTACTCTCCCTTTGACCACTATCATATGCTTGTATCTAGTTGTTTACCGCTGCCCATGTGATGTGTTCTGGATCTAGTTTATTGCTGTAGGGGAAGGGAAAACTAATTCTGGTTTACTGCTGCAGGAGTAGCTGCAAAAAAAAAAAAAAAAAAAAAAAAAAAAAAATCCCAGTGGAAATCGAGTTTGAGAGACTCGAATTTGTTTGGAAATCGAGTATATAATACTCAAGTTCCACTGGAATATATATATGTATATATATATATATATATATATATTTTTTTTTTTCCAATTTGTGAACTAATTTCAGAACTCTATAAATAAATAAAAAATTTCCTTTTTAAAATTTCATCAATGTAACGTGTAATGAATACCCTGTACCAATTTCTGGAATATTCAAATTCTTGACCCTGCAAGCACCATATGTTTGACTGACCTCTGACAACCAGACCTTAATTCATCATGAGATGCAAGAGCAGCAGCAGAGCCCTTTGTCATTTAATAATCTAACCATCATATTGTGGCATGGGAGTGATAGTAAAATATGATTGTCAAAGTAGATGCATTCCTCGATCTTCACGATCTTCTTCAATCAAAAGGCATTTATGTTTGTCATCTGCAAATTTTCTATTTGGCGTGCTATATGTGATTTTTTTTTTCCTTGGTTGCTTGTTGAATTTAAGAGCTCCTAACATAAAATAACTATGAACAATTCCATGACCAAATTTTAATGCATAAATTGCAAATTTCCTTCATGTAACAACTTAAAACACTGAGGTTGCCTAGTTACAGGATTGATAAACAAGCAAAACAACACTCTCCAGGTCAAGCATTCATTTCCAAACAGACTACAATAGGAAGGCTACTTTGGCAAAAGCTACCATATGAAGCCTTTCCTTTTATCTGTAATTTATTGTTTATGATAGCCAACCACAACAGATGTAATGTGTAGATGGCATTTGCCCGGTTTGACGAATATATTCTGTTTGGGTTGCAGTCCTTTCTACATCACAGTTACACGAAGGCTTCAGCTACAACACGTTTTTCTTCTGATCTTTGCCTTGTCATTGCAATCTTCTTCACCATCTTCGCTTGAGCTTGGACTCTCAATTGTTCAACTTGGGCTTGAAAAATGCCAAATTGTATTCAGAGTCTAACAAGCGTGTAGAAAGATTATTATTCCAAGTGAATGACAAATAACATGACTATTTATCAGTTGATTGGTACTGCCATCCTCTCTATGGTGGAGAGTCTAGAATTCTATCTGTCAAGGGTGTCTTATGGGGTTTTGTAATAATGGAATATAAGCAACGAATGGATCAAATCTGTCTCATGTTTGACAACAACACAAATTCTACTTCAATCCAAAAAATTAAATACCTCTATTCTTCGCATCTCTGCTTCTAGTTTTGCCCTCTGCTGACTTTCCCATGCCTGGATTTTGATTTCCTCACGCTTATATCTGAGCAGATTTTAACATCCTCTTATCAGATTATGATGGTAGAATGCATTGAGATAAGCATACAGCAGAACATATGCATGGCCATCTTTAACAAAAAAAATGTTTTGCTATTGAAAGGTATTTGGGGCTGTAGAAGAAAGAAACCTTGCCATATGTTTAGATTTTTCAGCATCTTCCCATGCAGCTGCACATTTCTCATATTCAATACGCTCAAGCTCCTTTATATCAAAACTTTCATTACAAGGCCTTTTCTTTCCTTGCTCATCTTTACTTGCCCATGCAGCAATGTTCATCTTACCAAGTTGGACACCCAGGGCTACAATTTCTCTCCTTGTCTTGAGCTTTAATTCTTCTTCTGACAATTCTTTTTTGGTTCTTTCTGTTGGATTCTGTGATTCATCGTCAGTGTTGTGCTCCTTAGGTGGTTTTGAAGCAGGTGCACCTCCTCGGGGAGTAGATGGAATTGAGGAAGTTGGGCTGCGAAGTGGAGTTGTTGCCCCAACTGGAGTAGCAGTCCTTGAAGGCTCTTGACTTGTGGCAGGGGTCATTTCTGTTCCCATGTCTCTCATTGAGACTGATCTTATGGCAGGAATTCCTACATAATTAGATCAAGACATCATCAAATTTTGCACACTAATAAATAATTGCCAGGGATCCATGAAGTCATTTCCATTTTAATGTAAAGACATTTATCGATAGTCTATAACCATATAATTGAGGAATAGACAACATTATTTAACTCATCCATATATGTCAACTAGGGATAAAAGAATGTGAAGGGTGAGGAGAGGAAGCAAGGGAGCACACACACACACACACACACATATATATATATTATCACCGCTTTGAAGTCTGATATCTAATTTAAGATCAGATCAACCCTCCATGGTTGGTCCTCATTGCCATAACTGCTTGCATTGTTTGCAACAGAACAGACCTAGATTGCTAAGCTTTTTGCCAATCAAAATCATTTAGCTGTTTGAATGTTACATAAAGTATGACCAACCCAATTGTTTTGCACACATGAAAATGATCAGTGTATGATTTTAGCGCAGAGATGTAGCTCTGTCCTGCATATAGCCATATATTAAGAGCAAATCCATTCATAGAATAGAAATGCTTTTGCATGGCATTTGTCAAAAGCATATCAGCATCTTGATCAGTTTCTAAATTCTGAACCTATCATTTAACATAAGCACAATGAAGGCTGGTACATACCTGTTGTATCTCCCGTCGAACTTTTTGTGAAGGGTAAATCACTGTGACCAATTTCCTTCAAATCCTCATTCTGAGGACATGGATCAGTTACTGCATTCCCCCCATATGCTTGACCCGAAATGGAGTGACTCCCTGAGGGAATAAAAGAGAACTAATCGAGCCCCATCTGTGACGCAGATTGACAGAAATCAACCCTCTTTGTGTCTGCTGTTTTGATAACTGTTAACTTATGATCATAATTAGCAGACTCTAGAGCAATCCTTACCATATTTGACACTGGCAACCTTTTTGGTTGGTTTTGTAAGCAATTCTTTTTAGAATAATGGGCTTGTACATTTTGCTTATTCATTATCCATTTCTCTGCATCATTCTACTTGGATGGAATTTGTCTTGAAAATGATCTTGTAATGGGATTGTGTACTGATCTCTCCCCTTTATGAAACTCAAAACTAGAAGAACTAGCATTGCTATCATAATCAAGATTTTCATCATCTATTACGTTTCTCACAGGGTGCACTGCGCTTGAATTACCATTTTCACACTTTGACTACTGCTGCACTTTAACACGACCAACGTCACCGTTTTCCTTTGGCAATGACTCTTTTGGTTGGCAACAAGTCTGGTCGCCTTGTGTGGAGTTCAAGACTGCCTCACTTGATAACTTTATGGAAACAACTTCTAAGTTGGCAGATGTAACTGGAAAGGCACATGTGTATATCTAAGTCAGTACAAAAGTTCGATACACATGTTTCATTCATTGCTAACAAAACCTATCCATAATCAACAATTAACCACTACTAAACCAACCCGAGTTAATAAGTTGTTAGTGTTCTAATGCAAAACATAGCATATCTGGCTTATTAACTTGAACCAAATGCATAAAGCTGTGAGTTCTATGGGGTCTGGGAAAGGTGATTGGTAAGCAGCCTTA
Organism: Quercus lobata; assembly: GCF_001633185.2. Lineage (NCBI taxonomy): Eukaryota > Viridiplantae > Streptophyta > Magnoliopsida > Fagales > Fagaceae > Quercus > Quercus lobata. Next base: position 29,395,335 of record NC_044905.1, on the reverse strand, counting down.
GCCCCAGTTGTTTTTTGGAGAGGTTGATTCCTAAAATCAAACCTACCACATATCAGTTTAGGTTGAAGGCACTTGCCATTACACGAAGGCCTCTATATCTAGTTTATTGACTAGGAAAAAACAAGAGGAAAGATTATGAAAGTTGCTGACCTTCTTCATCAAAATCTCCATTTTTGGAGGCTAGCAAGCTGTTCACAAAATCATGATCCTCAAGCTTGGAAGGAGAAGTTCTGGAAGAGTTACTGTTTGATCCATCCTTCTTTCTAAGATGGTGAGGCCCTATGAGCTTCATCCTCAGTTTGCTTGGAGAAATTATACCAGTCTGCAATCAAGAAACCAAAACACTATAACTTGTCAATCTACAGCTCATTTAGAAAGTTCCAAAGCCAAAACTTTTTAACAAAGCAAACCCAGTAATTACTTAAACCATCTTAAGTCATTTCATTTCTGTCCATTTCAAATACCAAATTTGATTTCTTGAGGCTTACTTTTGTGGTAAAGCAGAGTAATAGTTTGCCAACCAAATATAAAAGCAAAAATCAGTTTTAAATTTTTTTTAATAGGATTCACAGCCATCCAGTCTACATAAAAAAAAGTATAAAAGAAAATTCATGACAAGATAAACTGTCATTCACAAAAAAAGTTAGAGAAATTAAACAAGAAAAGGCCAAATTTATGTAGAATTCAAATGTACATAACCAAATTCCACGAAGCCATCATCGAGAAAATTTTGCTATCCATCCACACAGACACTCTAAACTAATAAAAAATATAAACTAGTTATAAAAATGCCAAATTGTTCAAAACCTTTTGAGGACAAAATCAAGTGCAATTTTGTCACGTTTAATGCCCACATTCAACCATTTCCATTCCACACCCCATTACAGTCTACAAAACAATGAAAAAGAAAGAGAAAAGAAAAAGAAAAAACTTTTTCACAGCCCACAAGAACGAAAGCACTTTTAACATGAAAAAAGAAGTTCAGAATTTCAAAAGGACAGAAAAATAACACATGGGTGTTTGATATTTTCTTTCAGAGTAGAGTTGCAAGAACAAGCCGAACTTGAACTTTGTGTATCCTCTCGTACTCCATTAGATCTCTCTCTCGAATTTAGCAAAGCAAGAAGATAGAGTTTTTCTTGCAGAGAGAGTGGGGTGATGAAGACAACGTTTGCTACTTTTAGTCTGTGTGTGTGTTTTTGAATGCAGATCCAACACTAATAATTTGGAACAACTATATATCCAAGGACCAAGGTTTCATTGCTTCACAACATTGTAGATAACTAAAGAAGAATAATAAGATAATTATAGCAAGAGCACACAAAGGCACTTCACCAATATTTGGTTACAATTAGTCCTATCTCAAATTTAGAAATGCCAAATCTGACCATTACGTGTTATTATACAAGTTAAATGCCTAAAACTTGTATCAACCCAATCAACCTACAAGATTTTCCATTGCACAAGCAGAAAAGGCAAGCAAAACAGGAGCAATGCATGGACCAATAACAGCCATCCCATTTATTTAGTTCGTGACCCCATCCAGTAGGGATAACACATAAAGAGTTTAGAAGCCAGAAATAAATTCTTATATGCTCTAACAGCCAATAATGTACCAATGCAAAGAAGTGGCACCAACCTTCTCCATTTTCAAATTACGCACCCAAGAAATATATATATATATATATATATATATATTTAGAAATTGACAGTCTAGCAATATTCATACCTGTGGGAAGTCAATCCCATAAGTTATGTGAACCTTTTGAGAAGGAAATGTAGCAACAAAAGAATTTTCCTCCACGCATGCATTGGTTCATTCACATAAGGTACCATTTTTTCACAACTGTTCCCACACTGATCTGTGGCCACCTTTAACCCAACTTGTTCTATGGCCTTCACCCATTCACTTGTCGAGCCATCAAAAATCGGAACCTGAGTGTGTAATTATAGAAACCATCAGTCACCCTACAACATGTTCAAGCCTTACTCGTTATTGGGCTTGATCCAAATGCATAAAGTTCCTATTAATATATAATTCAATACATTATTGCATCTGTTCCAACAAGTTTGTCCAGAATTCACATACCTTGTCTGTGCACGGTTCACCCTTTGAGGTCTTGCTCTTGCTGGTGCAACTTCAATAGTTTCTTCAATACTGGCAGAAGTAGAAGCAGAACCCGAATTTTCTTCAATTTCAATCACTTCACAAGAAACTAATTATTAGTTCTGCTGAATCTCAAGTGGAAATTTTAGTTGGTGCTTGTAACATGGAAAATTTTTATCTATGTACATTCCAGTATTTCGTTCTCTTATAATTGATTTTATGAAGAATAATAGAAACACAATTGATAGTTTTTAGACCCCTTAAACAATTGATTAAACCTAGATAATTAGCCAAGTTGTTACTTAGTCCAATTAAACAAGTCTAGGTTATCACAATACAAAAGATCAAATCATGCAAAGCAGCGAAAAATAAATAACACAAGATATGATCACCTAGGAAACCAAACCGGTAAAAACTTGGGGAGGATTTGACCTAGCTATTCTCAAGGTAAACTTGAATCCACTATCTTGAAAGAATCGAAGTTCATACAATAAGACTTACAAGCCCCCACGCTCGACTTCTTATTGCTACCAACCAGTAGAACTTACTGACACGACCACGTGCAAGCTCCGAATCCACGGACTCCTTCTTTCTTGGATTCACCACCAGCTACAAGCACACCCGCTTGTGTTTTCTTTAAGCTTTAATGGTAGCAACTGAATTAATCATCAAGGCGTAGATAAATCTTCTCCTTGAAAACCCTAAGTTTATGTAAAGGAAAACTCCTCTAGATCTCACAAGAGATTTATACAAACCGCAAATATGAGCAACACTAAAACGTGGCTAGGGTTTGCCTTTTATACTTAGGACAAATAAGAAACCCTAAAAACATTTTAAAACAACTAGGGCTGAGTTGGATGAATCTGCAGAAAAGCATTCTGCCCGAGCTTCGATCGATCAAGCCTGTCTTTCGATCGATCGAGCCAAGCCGAAAGGCACCATCCTTTCCTGCTTTAACTCGATTCCAACTTTACATTGACGCACAACTTTGAGCTAGTTTTAAACACTTCTAAACACATTGTTTTGATCATGGTTTGCCAACAATACAAATTAGAGTTCTAAATACATAAAATCCTAAACCCTAAAAACGTTTTAAAACAACTAGGACTGAGTTGGATGAATCTGCAGAAAAGCATTCTACCCGAGCTTCGATCGATCGAGCCTGTCTTTCGATCGATCGAGCCAGGCCGAAAGGCACAATCCTTTCCTGCTTTAACTCGATTCCAACTTTACATTGACGCACAACTTTGAGCTAGTTTTAAACATTTCTAAACACATTATTTTGATCATGGTTTGCCAACAATACAAATTAGAGTTCTAAATACATAAAATCCTAAACTTTAGAACCTAACAACAATTTCTCACACAAGATCATATATTATTCGATTTGCAAACAATATCCCCATATCATCCACTGTAATTTTTCTTACATTACAGCTGAGTTGCGTAAAGATCATAATAAATTGTCTAATGAAATATAATAATATAGCATTTACCGGCTGATTGATCAGGAGATGAGTCGACGTTATAGGCAGCAAGTCGTTCTTTAAGCTGAAGCACGTCATCGTCGTCGTCGTCATCATTCAAGACTAAAGTTTGCCTTTTTAGTTGAAAAGAAAAGGTAATATCAACATGAGTTCTAGAGAAATCCTTTACAAGGAAAAACAGAACATAGTAACAGCAACAAAAACAGACCTTAGCAGGAGCTTTCCTAGAGACTTCTCTGCCTTTGGGTTTTGCTGCCTCAAGAGCTTTCTCTGGTAAATCAAGCAGATGTAAACCAAAAATCAAACAAAAACTAATACATATAATAAGCATAAAATTGTTTGATACTTACCAATTTCCATTGCAGCCATAGATGATGAGAACGCTTCTGCAATAGATTCTGCATTATTTGCCTTCTTATTATTAAAGTTTGCTTCCGTGGGTTCCTGGGTGCTTGTCTAGTAGACTTCATAGTAGCTTCGCCCCTTGCTTTGCCTCTCATTTACTTTCTTAACTCCTCTGACTGAGCATCACTTTTCTCAAGCTCCTAAATGACATAAAACTAAACAGTCAAGAATCAGAAAGACACAAAAATAAACAAATCATCACAAGGAATTGTTAATTTTTCAGTCATACGTCAAGTTGCCCCTCCAAAGCATCAAGATCTTTCCTCCAAAAGGACTTTGGACTTTGGAGTTTCCTTTCTCAAATCATCAACCTCCTTATTGAGCTTATCCCTTTCAGCACATATTCAACAAAGGGAGAAAAATTCACTTAAATAATTTGAAAGAATTTCTAACTTCTTTTCATTTTTGACAATTCGATTTCAACAACCTAAGTCACAGCAACCTAATAAACAGTAAATAAGAATGTCATACCTGGCACCCGTGAGTTTGAATTTGTTGGCCAAACTTGGTCAATGCATTCATAACACAAAATGCATGTTTTGAAGTGGAATATTTTTGTCTCTTATGCAACCAAGAAGATCACCAATGAAGGTTTCAAAGCCCAAATCTGGTTTAGAGAGAGGGGGGGGGGGGGGGAAGGGAAGAGTTGCCTTCTTACATTAGCCACATACACAACCCAAAAATAAATGCATATATAAAGATAAAATTTTCAATATTTTTCAAATAGAAATCTCATTATGCTAATTCAAGGTTGCAATATTTGGGAAACAATCATACCTTTTTTTCCAATAAAGGTATCAAAACCTTCATTCAGATCAGCTCCAACATCTTCAGAAACTGATTCTTCAAGCTCCATTTTCGTGGACCTCAGAGGTAGGGTCCAAGGAACAACTTTAGAACCTCATCAACCTTTTCATCAGTTTCCTTGGACCCTACGTACAGAGCAAAGTTCAAAAATAGATAAGCTCCTGATAAACAACATAATCATAGAGCACATTTTCAAACTCCCCAACTTCATGAGGCTCAGCCCCTCTAACTGGCCGCAGTTAAATACATCACAAATTAATAAGTTAGAATCATTACCAGCCACTTCAAAATCAACCAAATCCGCCCTTTCCAAGCTTATTGGCATTAGAAAAGTTATTTGTTGCTGCTTTTATTGTGTTGAACTTGAATTTTAGTGCTTCCAACCTTTTCATAGCATCATCATCTTGATGAAAGTAACAAGTGAACAAACCATGATAATGAACTAACCACCAGAACAAAGAATGCTTTTTACTTGCTCATATACTGTAAAATAAACTCTGAAAAGGTATCATTTGAGTTACCTTTTTTGGACCTTATGCCGTCTTGTATAATGAGTAGGAGGTCTTGCATGTCTTTCGTTAGATGCCTCAGGCCCAGCATTGTGTCCATGTTTGTGCCCCCCTGTCCCACAAGGAGGTGCCTTTAATATGCGTTTCGGCCGACCTTCTGCCACTGCAGGTAACCCAACAGCCTGCTCAACTTGAACATGGGGTGGGTCGATGGCTGAAGAAGGTCCAATAGACATATTGTGGGAGGGTGGCTTCTACTGCATGTTAGGTGGGGTTGGATCAATACCCAGGTCAAAGGATGGAATGGGTGACACCTCAGGAAATGACCGTGTGATGGGTGGACGAATGTCAGACCCAGGACAAGGACGTGGAGTGGGTGGAGGGATGGTGGGGTAAGGAGATGGATGTGGGATGGGTGAAGGGATGGTGAGGCTAGGGGATGGATGTGGGGTGGATGAAGGGATGGTAGGGCTAGGGGATGGATGTGAGGTTGATAGTTTTTAGACCCCTTAAACAATTGATTTAACCTAGGTAATTAGCCAAGTTGTTACTTAGCCCAATTTAACAAGTCTAGGTTATAACAATAACAAGATCAAATCATGCAAAGCAGCGGAAAATAAATAACACAGATATGATCACCCAGGAAACCAAACCGGTAAAAACCTAGGGAGGATTTGACTTAGCTATCTTCAAGGTAAACTTGAATCCACTATCTTGAAAGAATCGAAGTTCATACAATAAGACTTACAAGCCCCCACGCTTGACTTCTTATTGCTACCAACCAGTAGAACTTACTAACACGACCACGTGCAAGCTCCGAATCCACGGACTCCTTCTTTTTTGGATTCACCACCAGCTACAAGCACACCCACTTGTGTTTTCTTTAAGCTTTAATGGCAGCAACTGAATTGATCATCAAGGCGTAGATAAATCTTCTCCTTGAAAACCCTAAGTTTGTGTAAAGGAAAGCTCCTCTAGATCTCACAAGAGATTTGCACAAACCGCAAATATGAGCAACACTAAAACGTGGCTAGGGTTTGCCTTTTATACTTAGGACAAATAAGAAACCCTAAAAACGTTTTAAAACAACTAGGGCTGAGTTGGACAAATCTGCAGAAAAGCATTCTGCCCGAGCTTCGATCTATCGAGCCTGTCTTTCGATCGATCGAGCCAGGCCGAAAGGCACAATACTTCCTGCTTTCACTCGATTCCAACTTTACATAAAATCACAACTTTGAGCTAGACTTAAACACTTCTAAACATATTGTTTTGATCATGGCTTGCCAACAATACACATTAGAGTTCTAAATACATAAAATCCTAAACTTTAGAACCTAACAAACTCCCCCTTTGGCAATCCGTTACAAAACACAACTAGAAGCTCAAAGTTTACAAAATAAAAAGCCCTTTACAAAATAATGCTCATAAAACAAATTCAATCCTAACTACTATCCATTAGTTGCAAGCGTAGACAGCAGCTCAATTGAATCAACCTGTATATTTCCTGAAACACTAAACAAAATAAATAACCGCATGTGTGGAAACAATACAAGTAAACAAAATAACTTCTTGATTTCAAACAACACACAAATAAAGACATATATCAATGAATAACTCATAAATATAAATCAATAAGCAGTTTGAAACAAGAAATAAATAAAGTACCAACAAAACATAAAACTCACCCTAACAAGAATATCCCATCAAAAACAAGGTAAGAGCTAAAAATGTTAAGTACAAAGTGAAGCCCCTAGATACAATCTAAACTCCACAAGCTCCAACCAAAAACAAATAAACTCCCCCTGAAAACAAAAACCCTACAAAGTACTCCCCCTTTTTGTGACGGAATGCCAAAGGGCAAACAAGATATCCATCATCAAAAGGGAAGTGGTCTAAACTGCGCCAACTCCGCACGCAAGGCACGGATCTCATCGAGCACGTCCACCAAAATCTGTCCTTGAGCCGCCTGAACGGTCAAGACATGATTCAACGTGCGACGAATGTCTGAATCATCCGAAGCAGTCGGTGGAGGAACATCAGCGTCAGCAGCAGCACCTGAAGTCTCAGCAGCAGCTGTACCTGTAGAAGAGGAAGGAGGGGGAACACCACTAGATGACGCACCTCTAGGACGAGAAGGAGCAACTTTCAACTGAGCAGCCCTCTGACGAAGAAAGGTGGCACCTACGGGAGCAATCACATGAACAGGCTCACCAGACAGAAAACCATTTAGACCTAAGAAGAGCAAAATCCTATGAATGAAAATAGGATGAATCAGTGCATGCCCTACGGCAGAACTCCTATGAACCTCGTTCAAAGAACGAAGGAACAAGTGAGGAAAACTAATAAACGCTCCAGAAACAAAGGCATACAAAAACACACATCGCTCTAAAAGGATGGTGTGGAAGTGAGAGATAGGCCACAAGGAATGACACGCTATCCTAAATAAGAGATAGGTTGTCTCGGTAAGCTCAGGGGACGTGATCCGAGGATCAGAACCCCACTGGATAGATGACCCAGTGATGTAAGACATGACAACGTCTAATGAAGGTGACTCATCATAGGAATAGTCAGCATCCCGAACAACCGGCACCCCAAGAGCCTCAGCCACTACCCGAGGGGTAATGGTGAACTCTACACCTCGTATCCAACTCCTAACAAGGGTGTTGGAATCATAGACGTGGCAAGAGAGGTTCGAGAAGAACTCTCTAATCGGGGCGGTCGGGGGTGGATGATCTATCTCTAAGAGAGGCAACCAACCTCTAGACTCAAAATTGGCCCTAATGGCCGGATCAACCTCATCTAACACAACAGCTTGCTCAGACCATATCTTACGTTTACGGTTCAAAGTCTCATAGACCTCACGACACTTATCATTCCTAAACTCCTCAACCCTAGAGGGAGACACAGAAGAAGTGGAAGGGGTCCTATTGGCTCTAGTTTTCCTAGGTATGGTGCTAAGATAAGGATCAAAACACAGAGCAAAAGAACAAAAACACAAAACCAAAACCAAGGGTAGATTGCAAGTGAGCACAAAAACAGAATATAGAATAAAAATCTATATGATGCATGAACAAATTTAAATGACATGATGCATGTTCTAATGCAGTGAATTAAGTCCAAAAGGTTCAAATTTACAAAATTGGCTTGAACATTAAGGTTTTAACACAAAAACACCAAAATTTGGAAAACCACTTGATCAATTTGAAAAAATATTGACGAATTGATCATTACACATGATATAATAACAAAAATAATGAACAAATACATCAATTGGATAAGCCAATTTCATCAATTTAAGCCAATTTGACAAAATCCCCAATTTGGATCAAATTCAAAACCCTAGAATTTCCAATTTTTCAAAAACCACAAAATTGATCAAATTAAACTATAGGGAACGTCATTATAGCATCATAGCACAAAAACCCATTGATCAATCTCACCAAAATAGGTTCGAATCATAAAAAACCCCAATATGTTGAAAGTGCCGAAAATACCCATGATAATGCATGAAAAATGCATGAAATCAAGAAATAAACTTGAAAAGGAAGGGCGAAAGGGACTTACTGGCCTCCAAGGACAAAAACCTTGCAAAAATCTTGAAGGAAAACGACAAAAATTTGATGGTGGAGCCTAGAGCCAATGCGGAGAGAGAGAAAAGTTGAAAACTATTTGAAAAAGCAACTTTGAAAAAGTCCAATTTGTCTTTTTTAAAAACCTGATTCACGAGTTTCGATCAGTCGAAAATCAGCCTCGATCGATCGAAACAGACAAAGACTCTCTCTCTCAAATTTAAAAAATTTCGATCGATCGAAAAACAGAATGGACCGATCGAACTAGGCAGAGGCTCACCATATTTTTGAGGAAAAACACAATTTTTGAAAAACAAGATGATTTAGCTCAAAGCATTGAAATTTAAGAACAAAAATGCATGAGTATGGGATGATATGATTTTCAAATCAAGGATTTTTAAGCCCAAAATTCCAAAAACAAAATTTCTTGCATTCTCCACAAATTTCAAGCAACAAATTAAGTTTGCACATAATTCAAAGTATTTGCAAAACTTGGTTGGTCAAACCATAAACACACACAATGACATGTACAATGTTTAACAAAGAGTAACTCGTGTAGTGTGTACAACTAGCAAAAGCTTGAGATATATGTGAGGTGATATGTGAATAGCAATCAATCACAAAGTCTACAAAATTCATCACAAAGAATTTAAAAGAGACTATCACCTAAAGAGTTATATCATATAACTCCCACATCTCCTAGATCATAAGCTTGCAATCATGTAAGTTTCTTGTATTTATGCCTCATAATATACATTCCAATTTTAAGTTATGTGAGTTTGGCATCAAGCCTAATAGTACACACCAATTTTGATTTTAAGAATTAAGCAATTTAACCCGAGGCTTCACCTTATGTTCTTTTTGTGCATGTGCTACACTTTCTCGAGCACAAAATCTTATGATATGCACTAAGGTGTTCATGATTGGCTAGTGAACAGTGGTGAGATGGTTATTTATGCATTTCTCTAAAAGTTCAAGTCAAACATTTAAAAACATGTGACTTCAAGATTAAGACATAGTAATAAAAAACCATAAACATCTTTCTCACACAACATGCACTACAAAACTTCAACTAGTAAAGTGTAATAAATAAGCTCATCAAAGCTTAATAAGGTACAAAAGACATGTTATGTGAAAATAAATTGACCAACCTTGTTAAAAAAAACAAGAAGAATAGTGCAAAACAAAATGTGCTTCCTTTTTCTTCCTTTTTTATTTTTATTTTTATTTTATTAAAAATAAAAAACACCTAGAATGAAATGCATGAATGTTATGCTATACAAATCCTAGAAAAAAAAAAAACCAAAGAACAATGGTCACAAAGGGTAGAGCAAATGAAGCACAAGGACCATATTAGAAAGACTCAGTTAGGTCGAGTCTTTTGCATCCAAAACCTTTTAGATGCACCACGAGCATTGGAGTTCTTATTCACTTGAGAATGATTACCAACTCCAGGATTGGAATAAAGGTTTAAAGCCTTTACCAAATCACCAATAAGTACCATAGGATCAAGTGCTTGAGACACAGGTACTTTTGGTTTGTTTGCTCTCTTAGCAGCTTGCAGCTTGTAGCAATTTGAAAGGATGTGTCCAGACTTTCCACAAAAGTGACAAACCCATGCAGGTTTATCATGTGTCTTGTCCTTAGATAGGGTCTTAGGCTTAGATTCTTTCAGATCAACCCTAATCTTCCTAGATGATGAACTTTCTAAGGGTTTAACAACCTCACTCACGGGAGGTTTGACAATTTCACTCACTATCTCACTCACTGAAGGTTTAGTAGAAGAAGATGAATGAACAAACTTTGTGGAATGGGGAGCGGACACAGAGATGCTATCAACATAACCTAATCCAGTTTTGTCAGAAGACGACTTTTGAACACTCAGCATTTGATCAAGTTTAGAACTAGCAGATCTAGCAACAGATAAATCAAGTTCCAAAGATTTAACTTTATCAAGCAAAAGCATGTTTTCAGTTTTCACATTGTTCAAAAGATCATTAGCATCAAACAATTTAACAAGCAAATTTTTCTTTTCAAGCTCAAGAGATTCAATTTTCTTCAGGCCAAGTTCAACATTCATAGCATCCTTTGCAGCAATTTTCCAAAGTTTATTATAAGCCTTTTGAAGATCTGCATCTTCAGAGAGTTTCCCATCAGAAGGGTTCTCTTCAACAGATATGCTCTCATCAACTACAGCAGTAGCGGTGAAAGCAATGAAGTTTCCATCCTCATCACAATCAGACTCATGATCAGAAACTTCACCATTACTAAGGGTTACAGCCATAGCCTTACCCTTAGACTTCAAATAGGTTAGACATTCAGATTTCATGTGTCCATACCCTTGACATCCAAAACATTGAGAGCCCAAGGAATTATTCGAAGATTGACCTACTCTTTCTCTAGGTTTATCATTGTTGTTAACCTTAGTGGGATCATGCTTCCTAAAATTTCTAGGTTCAGCAGTGTTTGTGCCTCTTGCCTTTCTATTGCCTGAGAAAGTTTCTAAAGTTCTTGGCAAGATAGGCAATCTCTGTAGCAGAGAACTCATCATTAATTCCACCACCTTCAACATCATCAACTGACTTAAGAGCCATTGATTTGGATTTGGTAGTTTTGGGTAGATCCAACTCATAGGATTGAAGAGATCTTACAAGTTCATCAACAGGGATGGAGTCCACATCCTTGCTTTCAGTAATGGCAATCACCTTGGGTCTAAAGTCTTCAGTCAAAGATCTAAGAATCTTCCTAACAATTTTAGGTTGATCATAGATTTCACTCAAGTTAAAAGCAGAATTAACAATATCATTCAATTTAGCATAGAATTCATCAAAAGATTCATCATCAGACATCCTAATGCTTTCAAATTTAGAAGTCAATTGCTGCAATTTGTTTATTTTGACAACCTTTGTGCCTTCATGCACAATCTGGAGGATATTCCAAGCAGTATGAGCGATCTCAACATTCGAGATTCTCTTAAATTCCTCCATAGAAACAGCGTTAAAAATCGCATTCATAGCCTTGCTATTAAATGAAGCTACTTCTTTTTTAGAAGTTTCCCACTCACTAACAGGAGTAGTGGGCTTTTCCCATCCGTATTCAACGGAGTTCCACACCCTCTCATCAATGGATTTCAAGAATGCTTTCATCCTTACTTTCCAGTAAGCATAATTATTCCCATCAAAGTGAGGAGGAATAACTAGAGAGTGTCCGTGTTCCATAACAACAGGGGTTAAGGATCAGCTCAGTGATCAAAGGATCAACAACAAAAGAGCTACCCGCTCTGATACCACTTGATAGTTTTTAGACCCCTTAAACAATTGATTTAACCTAGGTAATTAGCCAAGTTGTTACTTAGTCCAATTAAACAAGTCTAGGTTATAACAATAACAAGATCAAATCATGCAAAGCAGCGGAAAATAAATAACACAAGATATGATCACTCAGGAAACCAAACCAGTAAAAACCTGGGGAGAATTTGACCTAGCTATCCTCAAGGTAAACTTGAATCCACTATCTTGAAAGAATCGAAGTTCATACAATAAGACTTACAAGCCCCCACGCTCGACTTCTTATTGTTACCAACCAGTAGAACTTACTGACACGACCACGTGCAAGCTCTGAATCCACGGACTCCTTCTTTCTTGGATTCACCACCAGCTACAAGCACACCTGCTTTTGTTTTCTTTAAGCTTCTATGGCAGAAACTGAATTGATCATCAAGGCGTAGATAAATCTTCTCCTTGAAAACCCTAAGTTTGTGTAAAGGAAAGCTCCTCTAGATCTTACAAGAGATTTACACAAACCGCAAATATGAGCAACACTAAAACGTGGCTAGGGTTTGCCTTTTATACTTAGGACAAATAAGAAACCCTAAAAATGTTTTAAAACAACTAGGGCTGAATTGGACGAATCTGCAGAAAAGCATTCTGCCCGAGCTTCGATCGATCGAGCCAGGCCAAAAGGCACAATGCTTCCTGCTTTCACTCGATTCCAACTTTACATAAAATTACAACTTTGAGCTAGACTTAAACACTTCTAAACACATTGTTTTGATCATGGCTTGCCAACAATATATATTAGAGTTCTAAATACATAAAATTCTAAACTTTAGAACCTAACAGAGGTGGATGGAGAGGGATCGGGGGTAGGGATAACCCGAGGGGTAGTAACAGGCGGATGAAAGGGACATCCGGTCGAAGCTGCGCTTGTGCTTGGGCCTTAGTTGTGCTTGGGCCTGCAGGAGTAGCTGCCTCCTCATTCGGGGCCTCAGGGATGGGAGGTTGTCCACGGTCAACCTCATGCACTGCCATCAACACATCAGTAATGTCCTTGTGCTCCTCTGTGCCCAATGGGTGATGCCTCAACAAACGGTTGACAAGTGAAACCTGCACATGGAAAACCCACATATATTAGTAGTGCCTAAATCATCAATAATGGCAATCGATAATAAAATAAATGTTGGTTCTAAATTGGGTCTACTAGTAATAATTGCAAATTATAGGGAGAGCAAGTGCTAAGCAGAAAATGTAGTAACATATATCATGTTTTGTAAACTGTGGTTTCATGCTAAGTACGGTACGATGTAGAAGACGTGGAGAACTTACCATCATAGTCAATTTACCCTGTTGAACCAACCGAAATACTCGTGCTGTGGAGACATATCACCAAGCACTACTTCAAAACGCCGTTGAAGGCAATTACCCCAATCGAGTATATGCATAGCATGTCTCCGGATCCAATTAACACCGACCTTCCCCCTTAAATCAATTTTATGAAGGACTGTATTAGCGTCAACATCAAGGGGAATTTCTTGGATCATCCCAAATTGATGAACGACACGATCCGGTGTATGTTTGTCTATTATGTGGAAACATACAAGCGGCACCATTGCCATCCACATGGCCCTCCCTACAACGCACCACGGCGGAAGGTCCTCTAACTCAGCTTCATATGGCTACCACATCACCTACAACAGCCAAAAAACAGGTACACAACACATTAAGCAACAATGTTTATATTTCAAAATTTACCAAACCTATAAGATTGTTCCTAAACATGTAAAACAGGGCATTTTCATACCTGGCCTGGCAACATTGAAGCTATTTGCTCGCGATACCTGTCCCTGAAGATGTGGGCGGGCCTATTTTTCTTGTTTGGGACCCACAACCACCTACAACAATCAAGAACAAGGGATCAATATCTAGAACTTTCCTACAAAGATAATGTGATGATTAAAACTATAATGTAATCACATATAACAACTAAGATAATCTTATAGATATTTACTCAATTAATAATATCACTAGAATAAGAAAAAGTCCTTATAAAAAACAGAGCACATACAAGCCACATGACAGTCACAAAATTAGAGTATATATTGAACCTCTGTTTAAAATTTATTTATGTTGACATAAATAATTCCTAGAAGCCTTTAAAATAAATAAATAGAATCAATGAGTTTTGTTGGAATTGTATGGATGATGCACATAGGCCAGTGAATTGTGAGACTGTGGCTAAGTGGCAATTGAAGAATAGTTTTGAGGCTCATAATACAACATGGATGCTAATCAATACCAAGCCATGTCCAACGTGTGGAAAACCCATTGAGAAGAACCAAGGGTGCATGCACATGACATGCATGAAACCTTGTAGACGTGAGATTGTGTTAGAATATTCATAAAACTTCATTTTGACAGAATTACTGATCTGGAATAACACACAAATCAACAAACTTGGCATAAAATATATAGAGTATGTTATGTATATACAGAACCAATATTTTGGATGATGTTGCAACATTGGCAGAAAATTGGGTTTATCAAGGAGGAAGTATATTGCTTTTATTCCATAATTTTACTGCCACATCTGTAACAATACCTAGTAGACCAATTGTGCAATGTTCTTATTCAATGCCCTATAAAATTCAAACAAAGTTGTAGAAGTTATCAGTTATCAATAAACAATTATTAAAAATACTATTTTTTCATAGCCAAGCACATTTTCACAGCATCCAAACCTCTTCAAACATTTTTCAATTCATCAAGGGTTGCCTAAAAATGCGTTTATAAAAAACAATTAGTTGCCCAATCCACCAAAAAAAAAAAATTCACCAAACAATAATAATTAGTTAAAAACAGGGTGGAGTGGGTTTTGGGAGAGAGGATGTAGTCTGTCCAAAATAAAGGGAGTGGGGATGGGAATCAAGAGAGACTTACTTCAGGGACAGTGGACCACACACTAGAGGACCATAAGCACCCACCGGCGAGCCACACTCAACTGCCGGGTACAAATAGGGAACCTGGCCCATGCCCAATACTGGACCAACAGTAAGCACCCACTGATCTGACTGGTGCCCCTATCGCTTTCCCTGCATAACTCTCGGTACAACCATGCAAGGCAAGCATTTTCCCAACTGTACATTTGTGGGTTGCGAAGGTCTTCCAACTGCTGTACCCATATTAGATGCACCTTATCGTCGGATTTGTCCCCGAAAATTGTGTCCCCCAGTAGCGCTAGGATGTAGCATCGTGCGTACTTATGCAGCTCATCCTCTTCAGCATTAGGCGGCAATGGACCAGCAACTTGCTCCAAAAGTCGGCTGATGAGAATCCTCTGGCCTTCTAATTGTTTATGCCACTCTTGATTTATAGGTTGAAACCCAAGGAAGTCTCGGCACACCTCTGTCCAGGTTTTCTACGTGCTCCCTGTTATAGCGTCACCATCAACAGGAAGCCTGAGAAGAACCTCCACATCCTGCAATGTGACGCTGACCTCACCATGTGGCATGTGGAAGGTGTGAGTCTCAGGTCGCCATTGCTTCACTAAGGCCGTTATCAAGCCATGGTCAATCTCTCTACCCGGGACCTAGAGGAGTCCCTCCAAACCAAGTGCCTTAATGATGTTAACGACTCGGTCGTCCACCATTGGCTCTTGATTGGAGAACTCTGAACTACGATTGCGGCAGGTAAGGGTCCCTGGATCCTGCACAGAACAGAACCATGGATTAATATATGACAGTTGTAGCGTGTACATTGTATGAATTAAATGCATGTACATTAGTTAAACATTTAGTGTTGCGTTTTACCTGCCTATTCCAAATAGCTTCGGACCGATGGTTGGCCTGCTATGTCAACACCAACGTGTCAATGGGTCCAGGCTCTGCATAGTTAATCCGTCCAATATTTACAGCAGCCATACTGCACAAAAATGATAAGCAGTTAGCATGTAATAGATATTATTGAAAACAAAAACAAAAACAATCTAAGAAAGATTCTCAAAAAACGTATAGTGTCTTAGAATAGAATTGCATTTTACAAGAATCAGTTAATTTACAATGCATAAAGATTGAAAGATACCCCATGCATAGCTTTCATCTTGCCACTAACTTCCATTACTACATATAAATATAATACAAACTAATGCCTATATACTAGTAAAAGAGGTTGCTTTACAATTTTTGTTTGTTTCTTTTCTCTAGTGGTGAACCAAATGTAAATTTGCAAGCTCTATGGCATAAAAAATGTAAACAAAAAAGCTCCCTAAACAAAAGAAACACTTCTTCAAATTTAATCTCCAAAACCACTTTAGATTTACTATAATTTGAAGTATCAACATTCACATATAAGTACATTGAAAACTCAGCCTTATTTTTAACACATATCAATAACTGAGAACTTCAGAGCAACATATTGCATTTTTCTAACCTCTACACAATTTAAATTCACAATTTAAGCATCCATGTAAAAAAACAAACCGGGCAAAGAAAACATCACAAAAAATAACTAGAGCTTTCTCTATTGATTAAAACATAGTGCCATCACACCATTAAACATAAACTCAATCAAAATTTCGATAGACTTGTGAACAATTGCATCTCATCATAGAAGCAACCAACTAAGCACTAAAATTAACCTTCTATGAGCAACATGAGGGCATATTCCCTCCAAGCCAAGAAAGTACAGCCAGTCTTTATCATTGACCTCAAACTCTCTTACCCAACCAATTTCATAACTTGATGATCTAATCTAATATCATGCCTGATCGTCACATAGCAAGAGCCATAATTTGACATTCTCTGTCAAATAACTGACATACACTCTACTGCAAGTCTAAATTGCAACCCTAGAGTTCACAATTGCTTTTTACTAGAGTTTGGAGAACTTTATATAAACAAAAACTTAAGTAGAGCAGGCAATCAGTAAAAATAGCCAAAAGTTGGAGGAAAGGATAACCTATTCAGCCAATTAATTAGGGGAGGACTAGTATGATATAGATGATAGAAGTAAACGAAACAATAATTCAATATCAAATAAAATATCCCAACACAGTAAATGCAGGCAAGGCAAGAACTTAGCAAATAAAATCAAATAAAATAACCCTACAGCAATATTACATTAATAAACACAACATCATTTCTGACATTATAAAATTTAGCAAGAAGAAAGTCATCAAACTTTCAGTAACATGAATCGAATTAAACACTAAATCATTAACTTTAACAAACCCTAACATCAACAGTTTAATTTAACAAAGACCCAGTTAACAAAAACTAACATCATCACTGCAGAAGAATGCATAGTTCAAGATAGAAATTTGAAATTTGCCTGATATCAACCCGAACAGAACAAAGTGCAAAACAAAACCATAAAAAAATAAAAAAAGAAGTCAAACCCGCAAACCAATTCAATCTCAAAAAACAATAAAGTTTCGATCTTTTTTAATAGTTCTATTAGAAATTCAATATAAAGAAACCAAAATATAAAAAAACTTGGTGAAACCAAAGTTTCTTTGATTTTTCCCTCTGTTTCTCGGCAACCAAACAGTGAACTTTGTACAAAGCGACTCACCTTTTTTTTTAGTTTTGAGAGACCGCGTAGACCAAGGAACTCAAAGCTCTGTACACCTTGCTGTGGCTTTATCAAATCTTTTGGCGAAGGCGATGAATGTGAAATAGTGGAGGCTGAGTATGGAGTGTTGGGATTCTAGTTGTGATCATCACCTAGAAGTCTAGAATGGTTATTTGAGTATGGAGTGTTGGGACCTGATGCATGCCAGAGATTGGTTCTCTCCATGCCCTTTTTGGGACTAAGAATGATTCTAGGGGTTTTTATTTTTAATTTGTAAAATCAGAAGTGGTCGTGTTGCTATAACTACCTCATTGATAGGGCTAATGTACTCTATCAATGGTCTTCCATTACTTGTAGTATGAGCTGTGGTTGTCCACTGAATGATTAGTATGGATGTCTTTAAAGGGCTTTAGTGATTTTATAAGCTGTTAAATCCGACAGTTTCATTAATTAGAAGCCAATAAGCTACAGCTCAATTGACACTTCTTTCCCTTGTAAAAGCAAGGTGGAGGGTGAGGTTGTGCATTCAAGACACACTGGGTGTGTGTGGGTGTAACTTACCAATAAAAAAATAAAAATCATTGATTAGAATAAGAACCAATCATGATGGGGATGTTTATAATTATCTTTGACAGCTCAAATAACATAATCAAGCCACCTTTGGTGATATATGACTGTTGAAAAAAAAAGTATATATATATATATTCTTTTTCTGCTCTATCTTTGTTTGTTATATACTTTCCTTGGTAGATGCAATTTGATAAAAAAAAAATCATCATGTTTCATTACTGTTGTGTAATCTCTAGTTCTTCACCACCATAGCCTTTTTAACTACTACCTCATTCCTACAAGAGTTGTAGTCAGCAATATTAGTTTAATTTTGCCAAATTTATTTTCTGATTTAGCTCCAATATTTGCAATTATTTATTTTTTCTTTTTTCTTCTCATAAGTACACTGATTTAAGATCTTGTTCTCATTATGCATTTGAATCTGTCTTCTATGTATCTCCTCTTTTATATGAGTCATTGGCTGAAAGGTTTTGTGGCTGTGCTCCTTGATAGAGGTTTAATACTTTTTTGCTGTTTTTTATGATCTTGTTAGTTCCCAGACATAGGAGGTTATGGTGCATGTCTACCATGGTAGGGTGTGTTTATTCTGTATTCAATACTTGCCTTTTCTGTTTCATGTACTTTAGAATCAACTAGACTAATTATTTTTATTCTAAGAAAATATACCCTCTTTTCATATATAATAATTTTCAAAATTCTTAATCCCTTTTCTAAAAAAAAAAAAATTAAGGGCATTTTTCCCCCAATTAAATCATTGGGTGAAAATATCGTCATGGTATTAAATGTTCAAAATTACCCATAAGTCCTAAACAACAACCTACACCCTTTACAACAACAATAAAGCCTTAGTTTCAAAATTTTGGGGTCGGCTATGGATCCTTAGTAGATTAGTTAGGGTTAGCCTCATGTATTATTTTGTTTCCATCCTATTCTATCTAAATTCATATGATCTATTACTCCCTTCATTCACATGTCCTTTTTCATTACTTCTACTTATGATTTTTGGTCTTCCTCTACCTTTTTTTTGTTCTTTCAACTTGGATCAACTCACTCTTTCATGCCCGTGCATTAGTCTTTCTCCTCTGAACATGATTTTTCTGATTTTTTCATCAATAGGGGCTTGTTGACACCTTATTTTGCAACCCGTATTTAACCTCATATGGAGGGTAAAAGAGTAATTTCACATTGAAAATATGCATCTTGATTCTGGTCATTAGATCCTTAATCTCATTTCACCAAAATGATCTTGATGTTGTAACGATCAAATCGATTGGTCATGAGCCCTAATCGGACCATTAGATTGAAAGTTATCATCAAATCAAGTTTTAATGACTGAGATGCACTATCACAAATTGAGTCCGACTATATGTGATTATGAACAATTGATTTCAATTGGTTATAAATATAATCAATTTGAGATCGATGATGTGTCATAATTTGATTGGTTAGGACTACATTTTATGGTAGAGTTGCATACATCTAATTAACTAGATAGTTAAACATTAATTATTCAATGAGTAATTTGTGCAATTATCTTTTAATTAGAGTAAATTTAGAGCCAATTAAGTCTGAAATGGGAGTGATTGGAGCCATTTAATGTTAATTGGGAGCTAATTTGGGGACCTATCAATGTTAATTGTGCTGAAACCATTTTCTAACAAATGACCTCTGCTTACCATTTCATTGATATCTCTCAGAATATTTTGAATCTGTGAATGAGATTATTTTTCCCAGAAACTAGACATCCAAGGCTTCAATTTGAGCACAAGAATGAGACAATTCCGATCAGAATTGAGGCAGATATGATTTTTCAAAGTTGGCTCTATAGGCTGTGACAGCAGCTACGGGAAAACCGAATTTTGGCTTGCTCCTCACTCCCACCAATCTTTCCATTTAATGCACCAGATTTCCCCAAAGGCTAAAATGAGGTCTAGGTTCATGATTCCTTGTCAACTCTCATTAAATGGCATTCCATTCATATTTCCTCCACCACTACTATATAAACACTCCTCTCCTTCATTCCAAAAGACACAGAAAAAATCCCCCTCTCTTCTCTTCTCTTGAGTTCTAGTGAAGTTGAGTAGTCTTGTCATATCTTGGTCTTCTTGAGACTCAAGGTATTGAGTGAGACTCACTCTCCCTCTCCTAACTCTTCTTTTCCTCCACCCTTAGGACCTCCATAAAAAATCCCCTCCTCCATTATATGGATCTTGCATGAAGGTATAATCCCCTTCCCTAACTGTTTGCTTATATTGCCAAGATGAGAATTTAAGATTAAAGTATGATAATTCTCTTGAATATGTTTGAATGTTCTTATGTGTTCTTCACATGTTCTTAGTTGTTCATCACATGTTCATGCATATCATTAGATTTAATCTTAAATCCACATCAAAAATATGAAAAACATGTTTGTTTAGTAATTCTTTCAAATCCTTGAATCTAGGTTATCACTATCCACACACATTCACTAGAGTTTATTTTTCAATCCAAATGTCATGCTTAATAAATGAATTAGGGTTTATCACATGCACACACATTAAATTCAACATGCAAATTTATTGACATATTGGATGATGTGATATGAATGTTGGCCACCATAGTCTAGAAGACCGGTTTCACCGGGCAAGGTGGGTGCCTAACACCTTCCCATCTTGTAACATAGCCTCCGAGCTTAGATCAAGGGTTAGTAGATCAAATACTTATCCATGTAATTTTTGAATTTTAGATTGTAACTAGGAAACAAAGTCATGTACTTTATCTTAGATTGTGTCTAGGACCAAAGCCATGTAATTTTCCTATGATCAATGTAAATTCAATTTCAAATTAATAAAATGAGGAATTTTCATTCATGGTTTTCTTATTTTTCCAATAATTAAATAAGTGGCGACTCCATTGTAAAACCCTTAATCTAAAGGGAAAAATATAACTAGTCGAACCTCCATTTTGAGAGGCAATAATACGACTCCACCCATTCACGTGGGTTTGGCCCAACACATCATAAAAACGGGACGGGGGCGCGGTCTCTCACAGTGGCGACTCCGCTGGGGATATGAGGGCTAAGCTTCAATTAGGTTATGGTGGCCAACCATGTCATTGTTTGTTTATTGCTTTTTGTATATAATATGTCTAATATGTCATTATTTTGCATGTCATGCATCATTTGCTTGAATGAAATTTATTTTATTTGTGTGCAAGCCCGGAAGCCCGGAAGTATTAGCCGTGGATTGTGGTCTTCCTGAGACTCACATACCCAGCGGTGAACCTACCACCCACCGTGACAAGGATCACATGGTTATGCCATGGTGGTTCATAGGGACAAACTGTACCGTTCGGACCAACGCGGCGCTCCTGGCGTCACAAGTTGGGAGGTACGACGTCCTAGCTTGTGGGGACCTTTAACCTACCTTCTACCCATGTTGTAATGACCCATAGAACCCACCTTTAGGTCGGTCCATGTAAATTGCATTTCATTACGCATTTGTTTGGCCGTTGTTTGAACCATGATGACTCAAGTCCAACGCTTGAGCCCATCATGATTGTTTGAACATTGTATGTTGTGAATGAACTCAAACCCAAAAGCCTAAGATTGAACTCTACTTGAAATGGAAGCCCAATTTGTTTCTTGAATGAGTCCAAGCCCAACACTTGAGCCCATCGAAGGTGTATATTCATGATCAACATCAAAGGCCAAAAGCTCACAAGATGCATGCCTTCCAAGTGTAAGCCCAAGCCATTTCAAGCAGATACCAAGAGATCATAATCAATGTTCAAGCCTTCCAAGTGAAAGCCCAAGCCATTTCATCATAATCAAGGTTCAAGCACACCAAGCCTCAAGCATCCTAAATGGACCAAGAGGAAGCAAGTGGCCCAACTTTGCCTCACTCTACATTTGGTTTACAACATCATGGTTAAGCTTAAAGTTTGATTGTTTATTCCATGTTTCTATGTTTCTTTGAATTCAAATTCTTCATGTAGCATTTAATGAGCTTTGTTTGTGTATATATATGATAATAAAAAACAAAAAAAATTCAAAAAAAATTCAAGATTTCCAAATTTCCCAAAAAAAGAGAAAAATTTTCAAATGAAAAAAGCCTTTGGACAAGGGGCATTGAGCCCTTAAGTCATTTTTTTTTTAAAAAAATCCTTGAACTAGGGGCATTGAACTTCCTAGTGACTTTTTTAAAAAAAGACCCAATTTTTTTTCTTTCTCTCAAGATTAAAAAAAAAAAAAAAAAAAAGAAGTCTCCTTTTCAAAATGGTACATGAGGATCCCTTGGACAAAACATTTTTAGAATCTTGATGTTTAAAGGCTTGAGCAATCAACTTGTACCAAGGAATGATTAATTTCATTTGATCCATGTAAAGACTTTTGCTACTTGACTTAGAATATAAGAAGAAATGGTCTTAAAAGGCAATCAAAAAGAATCCATCCATCGAAAAATCCCAAGAATCCATGCACTTGATTCAATTTTCAAAAGTCTTTTATTTCACATCATTAGAGCATTCATACTTTTTCTTTTAAGATGAATTTATTAAAAGAGCTTGAATCACTGTGCCTACAAGCAAGCATTACTAGGGATAGGAGGCCATCTTTGGTTAAACCAAATTATTTCCTATGACCTAGAATGTTCATCATCCATTGCCAGCCCATTTGAGCCTTTAAACACTTAGCCTCTTTTAAACCCACTAAAATCTAAACCTAGGGTGGGAAAATTCAAAGTATGCATGCTTAAATCTCATGTTGAGGAGAAGTTGACCTTGTAGTTTTGAAGCTAATTGATGAAGCTCTCCTAGAAGACATGAAAGACAAGTAGAGAATTCATTAAGCTATAAGAGATCATCAAAGTAAAAGGAGTTTTCACTCAATCAAGGAAAGAGAAATGAAATTCCATCAATGTGAGAGAAAACAAAATGTGCATCAAGTTTGAAGAACCTAAAATTCATCATGCCAAGAAGAGTAGAAGGTTCATCCAAAAGAAAGTTCATCAAAAAGGAAAAGATTCATCAAGCACAAAAAGGTGCAAGTCCATTGAGGTAAGAAAGAAGTCTATAGAGTGCATCAAAATGACCAAAAATCATTAAGTTGAGAAATACAAGGAAGAAAAAAGGTCCCCAAAAGTTAATTCAATCAAAAGATGAAAGACCCAAAAAAAAAATAAAAAAAGAAAGAAAAAAAAAGAAAGCCCGCTAGGCTGAAAACCCAAAAGGGCGGCCTAGGCAAAAGTTAGGGCCAAAGAAAAGAAAGAAAAAAAAAAAAGGAAAAATCCTAGCAAATTGGAAACTTGAAGATATAATCTAAAAAGAAAAGGATTTTACAAGATGAAAGTCTAGAGGTATGATTCAAGATGAATGAGCATAAAAGCAAATGTTGAGACAAGTGACCAATGAAGACTAGTGAGAAGATGACAAAGAAGAAATGGGACAACTCCTCTAATACTTGATTTTTGAGTAATGCATACTTGGGGGAAACATCATAGGGAATTTTGAGTCTTTTATATCTTTCATTTCATAAGCCAAACCCAGCCTACATTACAACCCATGAGTAAAGACCTCCTTGAAGTCTTGCTAGTTGTAGGTGCATCTTAAACTCTAATAATATTTTTCTCTTGAATTAAAAAGGAAAAATGCTTAAAATTGTCAAATCCCACAAGATGATATGTCCAAGGACAAATTTTCTCAAATTCTCAAATCCTCAAAATAACTCAAAAGAACTTCCAAACCTGGAGCACTCTCCTTGTTTGCACCCAATAATGTGATTCATAAATATTATCACATTTCATTTCTTGATTGCCTTTGGAGACTTAATCTGATGATGTTCAAAAGGAAGAGGCAAATTTGATTACATGAGTTTAATGATCCTGATCCTTCCTAATCAAAGAGATTTGTTTGACTCTTAAACACTTTGATTTGCCAAAATGGTTGTTCAAAGAATCACCTCTTGTTCATAATTTAAAAAAAAAAAAAAATCATTCTTTTTCAAAATCCGGTTCTCTTGAACTACGTCTTGACCTGATCCTCTATGACAGAGGTACGTAGGCAGCCTTGCAGAGGCCCGGTCCCATTCACCCAAACAACCTTGGAGAACAAAGTCAAAATAATGTGACAAAATTGTTTGGGTGCATGTTAGGTTAAGCCCATTTGTTTGCATTAAGCATGTTTAAACTTAGAGCATTGGCCTATTTATATTGTATGCAAGTTTTCATGATAATTGGTTTCTAACAAGTTAGAGAAAGAAAGCCTTTTTGCAGGAACCAATGATGACGGACCGTGATCTTCTTTCATGTTCCCCAATTGTCGCAACATCAAATGAACTCAACTTCAATTCAAGCATGGAATATGCCTCAAACTAGGGGCATTGGGTAAATACTTCCAATTCATTTCAATGAATAAATCCATTGCTAATTGAAATTATCTTTTTGCAGAAATTAAGCAAGGACTTATCCAGCAATCTGCATCAACTCCCAACCAAAGTTGTTCTCATTCAAAGGATAGGTTTTTCAAAAAACATCATCATGAATAAATCTTCATCACTTTTACTCCATCTTCATCTTCCTCACTTTTTGATAATGAATAAATCTTCATATTTCAAAAA